>NC_142928.1:58547904-58556516 GCF_046866305.1 Octopus bimaculoides
CCTCAGTCTCTATGATACACAACCTAACATAAAACACTTGATTGTAATTATATATTGGGGCATCCCATAAATAATGCAGTTTTTTTTCAATTGCATGAACTAAAAAATAGAGTGGGGTGGGATAAGCTACCTGCATCAACTTGCTATAAAAACAGGTTGTAATTTTACCTTGTCCTTATTCTTAGTGCAAGTTTTGAAGAGTGCAGTTCGATTTTAACAGATTTTCAAAGATATAATAGAAGTGACAAAGGAGCATATTCAGCACATTGTGCTA
This sequence comes from Octopus bimaculoides, assembly GCF_046866305.1. Classification (NCBI taxonomy): domain Eukaryota; kingdom Metazoa; phylum Mollusca; class Cephalopoda; order Octopoda; family Octopodidae; genus Octopus; species Octopus bimaculoides. The sequence continues at coordinate 58,548,179 of NC_142928.1, forward strand.
TACAAAGTTCAATAAAGGCAACAATGCAATGGAAAATGCCAGGAATATTAATAAGTGTAAGCCAGTGTCAACAGTAGTCAGAAATTCCAAGCTGAGAACTACAGCCTAGATGAGCCTCATCCCGGAAGATCTGTAGTGCTCGATAAGGACGTCCTGCAAATCCTGGTGGAGCAAAATCCCATTGTGACTGTTGAGGAACTAGCAGAGCAGCTTGGATTTTGTCATTCAACCATTCATCAATACTTGCGTGTCATCAGAAAAGTCAGTAAATTGGGTCAATGGGTTCCTTACAAACTTTCCAAGTCTAATCACACGCAGAGAGTGAATGTGTGATCTTCTTTGTGGTCACACCTCATGAATGAACCTTTTTTGGACCAAATAGTGACTGGTGACAAGAAATGGGTTCTCTGTAAAAATGTCAAGCACTGAAGACAGTGGGTAGAGAAAGGAGAAACACTGGCACCCCAGGCTAAAAAAGGCCTTCACCCACGTAAAGTGTTGTTATCTGTTTGGTGGGATATGAAAGGTTTAGTCCACTTTGAACTTTTAAACCTAAACCAAATGATAACAAAGGAGATCTAGTGTGAGCAGCTTGAGTGGCTTAAGTCAGCATTAGAAGAAAAACAACCATCTTTGGTTTCAAGATGAAAGGTGTTCTTCCATTAGGATAATGCTCAGCCACATACAGCGAGGATGACATTCCAAAGGCTGGAGGAGTTTGAATGGGAAACAATGCCCCACCTACCATATTCGCTGGACATTGCCCCATCTGATTGTCAATTTATTCCGCAGTCTTCAAAATCATTTGGACGGAAAAAATATGAATTCTGTAGACAAGGTTAGAACAGTACTGGAGGAGTATTTTTCATCACAGACAAGTGAATTTTGGAAGAGAGGCCTTGCAAGTTTACCAGATAGATGGAAGAGCATTGTAGAAAATGAAGGAGAGTATATTTTAGATTAAAAAAGAACTTTGTTTATCTTAATTTTGAAAAATAACAGAAGTATAAAAAAACTGCATTATTTATGGGATGACCCAATATAAGAGCTTTTTGATAAATTATATTCAAAACAAGTGTCCCAATAAGTTATTTTATTAAATTCATCCAAAACCTTGGTTTATTTACAAATGTATTTTAAACTGAAAGACAATGTAGTTTTATTAGAAATCTGATCACAAACAGATTAAATAAAGTTTCACACTTCACAGATGGGAGGACATGAGACTAAAGTGAAGTAAGATATGCTGTGCTGCAGTATTTTCCAAAAGCTGTCAGCATGGAAAAAAGAAAAAAAGGATGTGATGAGCCAATAGAAATAGCAGTCAAATGCCCATCAAGCCACACCCTATCATTTTCAAATCAGATACCCTAGATAAAATAGTTTGGAGTACACCATTGCCAACGTAAAAGTAAAAACACCCACACACAAGGACAATCATGAATTATATTTAAGTTCAAAAGCATCTAATCCACATCTGCTTTGCTAGTCTGATTTGGGACTAAACAACAATAATAATAATTGATATGAAAATGATGAGGATAATTACAATTTGTTATTGTCATTCCGCATAAACTCTGCTCAAAAGACAATTGTTTACACTTCTCTCTCCACTCCAATATATTTTAGTTTTCACCTGGTTCTGTTTAATTTATGAGTTTATGTTTGGTTTCATATATTTGCTAATTCCTAGAACATGCTTTCTCCAAACATATCATGAACATTGTTCTACATTGACTTTCCATGCTGGCATGAGTAGAACAGGTTACCATAGTTGGAGTCAGCACAAATTGGGGTAGCTGCTCACTCATGCAGTTCATTTTTCACTTGTTTCTATGGTTGGATATCATTCCTAAAACAAACTATTTTACAAAGTGTACTGAATGTTTATTGTGACACCAGCACTAGAGAGGTAACCATATCCTCAACCTGACTAAACAGACCTCATGAACCCAAGTCTTTGTTCACTCTTCATCTTTACAGAGAGAGAGGTATGAGTGATAGAGACATGAAAGATAAAGGCATGAATGATAAGAAGCATGTGTAATGACTTCAGATGAGTGAGAGAAGAGAATCAAGAATATGATGGCAAACAGTGTTCAATGGATTTATAACATGTAGTGCAGGAGGGGAGAGTGAAGGAAGATGTACTGAGCACAAGTAGTCTAATATGGTCCCCTACACCACATTGGGATAAGCAGGAAAGCTGAATGACAAGGATGATAAGAAAGGGTGTGATAGGGAGATGAATGGGTATCAAAGTGTTGAGGAAGCAGCAATAGTAGATTTCATCACACACACACATACACACACACACACACACACAAACACACACACACACACACACCCAAATATTTCGTATGTGTGTGTGTGTGTACATACACAACAATATAACACAATTATACATATGCAGGTGCTACCATTGGTTTCATATAATAAACTAATGATAGACTGCATATCAATAATTGTGTTATATAAGTCAACAAACATTTAGAGAAATCTGCTTACGTGAACAGTGAAATATTTACTTTATTATAACAGTATATGTGTACACCCATGCACACATACATACAAAGGCATGGCTGTGTTGTTAAGAAATTTACCTTGCAACCATATGGTTTGCAGTTCAATCCCACTATGTGGTACCTTGGGCAACAGTCTTCTACTAGATCCCCAAGCTGACCAAAGCCTCCTGAGTAGATTTGGCAAATGAAAATTAAAAAACAGTCATTGTATTTATACATGTATGTGTGTGAATTCATGTCTCCTTGTTTTGGTATCAGATGTAAATTGTTCATTTGCAATCTTCTGTGAAAACATGTCCAGCTATTGTACTGTTTGCATTTGAAGAAATATTGCCTTGCTTGGTAACAAGTGAACGTTAGGGACAAGAACACCCTCCAGTTGTAGAAAATTAGCTCTAATGAGTTTTGTGTCAGCCATGTAAGCATGGAAAAAAATGTATGTTAAAATGATGATAGTGATACACACACACACACACACACACATACACACACACACACACACACACACACACACACACACACACACACACACACACACAATACACATACAACCTACATTTATATTCATCAGTATTCATATGAGTAATCATAATATGAAACCAATTTCAGTACATATTAATGAAAACTTAGTGCAAATCTAATAAAAGAATGAAGTTAATAGTTTGGTCAATGTAATCTATTCTAATAATAACTCATCTTCTAAATATTGAATATAATTAACTTCCAACTGTTCAACCTCATTAACTACATCAGATTCACTTCCCTCTTAATACCATGATACATGGCAATTCCTCAGACATTGATAAAGAGAAAAATTTAGCAAATCATTTAGGTAATTGAAACAACAAAAGGTAGTATAGTTTAAATTACATTCCAAAGTTATTTACATGATGATGATGTTAATCTGAAGTCAGTCCTATTTAAACTGGGCACTTACAATCAAACCCATTCCAGACATGACCATCTCACCTAATACATCCAGGACTACTTTTTTTAAAGGTGGTGGTATGATCTGAGAGAAATTTGGATGCTATTTCTAGCAAGTCTAGAAATATCAGGCCATGTAGTATATTGGTTCAAGTTATAAGTATTTTAGTTATTTAGCTACAATGCAAACCTATTACATCTCACTCTGCTTGACGAGTGGTATAAAAACACCAGAAACACAGGCAATAATAATTTTTAGTGCTTGTTGACCTGGGGAAGATATCATGATAGGGTACCATGCTCAGTAGTCTGGAGGTTGCCAAGAAAGCTATGTGTAAATGAATGGATTGTGAAAACTCTGCAAGCCATGCACTGAGAGGCCATTAGAAAGGAATTTGCTGTGCAAGTAGTTGACCAACAAAGGTTAGTTCTGTGCACTTCCTGTTTATTACAGTTCTCTATTTTCATAACTAAATTTGTAAAAAACAATTGCAGAAAAAATTCCAACATGACAGCAAAGTCCAGAATAGAGAGGCTCCAAATAAATCTAGCAAAAATGGATGTCTGAATTAGCAGAGGAAAAAAGACAGGGTTCTACCACCACCAAGACGGTTACCATGTTAAATATGCAGAAAAGAAGTAGGCAGAAGCTCTATATTGTTTACTCTTTTGTGTATATATGGGGGCACAAAGGATGTAGTGGGATCATATGCAGGATGACAGAAGAAAGTCTTTGTGTGCAAAAGGTATTTAACAGTAAGAACACTCATAAAATAAATTTCCAAATGTTCAGAAAGTGTCATAGAGATAGCTGATAGCTTCTGTTGTCTTGATGTTCTATTTAACAGTGGTGGTGGATGTTTTGATAGCCTTAGTAACAATAAGGTATTCTCACTTCTAGTACAAAGTGTGATGTTGCTTGGTAAGGAAACCTGGACACTGAATCAAGAGAATAAGTCAACACGGTTTGCTGGGAGTGTGATGTTTGTGTGTTGGTGTGATAGAATACAAATGAATTGAGAGAAAAACCACTTATGAGAGGAATCAGATGTAGTATACAAGAGAGAAAACTGCATTCATTTGGACATGAGTATGGAGGATGACAGTTGGGTAAAGAAGTGATCCAAGTGAGAGGAACTGGTGGAAGAGGAGAACTGAGAAAGACATGAGAAGTGGTTAAGCTGATCTCATGAGGCTGGACCTCACAAAGGTGATGAAGACTGCAATAAAAGATGAGGCAGTGTGCTAAAGAAGACCTATCCAACCCGTTAAAAAGTGGGTACAAAAATGATGATGATGATGATTTCAAAAGAAACGTAGTAAAAATAACATATACAATCAAATAGCTGATCAATCAAATACAACTTGTTTCTTTATATGGAGAAATTATAGTAAAAAAAGAAAAAAATTGGCTTTCAGCAGCAGCATTTTTTTTTTTTCACTTGCTAGGTCTGGAGGAAGGGGCAGTGCTAATGGCCTTTACAGGCTCTCCTAGGCTGATGAGATAGTTGCTGTTAATGTGCCTCTTGAAATGTTGCAAGTCAAAACCTGTAGGAAAGGCATAGCAGGGAGGTAATTCCAGAGGATTGATATTTTAGGAAGGAAGAACTGGGGGTACTGGATACAAAAAGGGTGATGAAGAGAGGGGAGGTGAATGGATTTGGAATGCCTAAGTGGAACTGGCTACACTCATACCAACCCCAAGGAGTAGAAAGCATTATAGTTGCATGAAAATAAAAAGAGAAGAGACAGCACTTATGAGTGATATTATTCTAATCAGCTGGGCAACCCTTTTCTAGATATAGTCTAAAATGTCTGTGTGTACAGTAGTAGTATCACAGGTGTAAGAGTAACATTCAATGATGGACCATACCTGAATTTTTTAGTACATCAATAATTGTTGGGAACTGAAGTATCTTCTGGCCCTGAATTGATGGACCAGTCATTTGGAGGTCGTCCTATGTATATGAAGGATTGGCATGGGTTGAATGGCTTTTCTGAGATAGTGTTTCATGGTCAGATGCCTTTCCTATTTCTAACATTTTTAATCACTTCTAACAAAATGCAAGAATGCAATCTACCTACTCTAACCAACAGGATATATATAGAAATGCATTAAAAATATAACTAATTTTTTTAGATAGAAATTTAAGAAATTAAGGAGTATACACATGGCCAATATTGTGTAGGGTTTAGGCTTTCCCCCAGTAAGTTTATTATCCACTTCACTAACATTTATCAAAAGCCATGATAAAAGTTTCAACATTTTCAAATTTGCATCATCAGCTGCCCAATTTAACACCACCTCTTTGTCTTTGGGTGCCTTTACTAAGTATACTCTATAGTAAGTATTTATACTGGGTCTTTGGTCTGAAGAGGAATTGATCTTGAATTGTAGCAACCCATGAGAAATGATTTCTTCTCTTTCCTCTCAGTAAATCTAAAGACATGATGCATTGCTTCCGCCAACACCTTTCTCGTATAGTGCCACCACTTGTTAAAGGGTACAGGAGGAAGTGATCCTTTAGTAAAGGCTTGGTATATGATAGAACAGCCCATCTGTGAGTAGAGTTTTGGAAGGTGACAATTTCCTGGCAGGCCCACATATTGCCACTATCATCATCATCATTTAACATCTGTATGTATGTATGTATGAATACACATACATATATAAAGAGAGGGAGAGAGAGAAAGAGAGAGTAAAAGGCGGAAAGAGTTGCGTGATTGTACAAATATTAGCAATCTATTGCCTTTTGTCAATATAAAATTCACATGTATCATCATCATCGTTTAACGTCTGTTTTCCATGCTGGCATGGGTTGGATGGTTCAACTGGGGACTGGCAAGCCAGGAGGCTGCAACAGGCCCCAATATGATCTGGCAGTGTTTCTACAGCTGGATGCCCTTCCTAATGCCAACCACTCTGAGACTGTAGTGGGTGCTTTTTACGTGCCACCAGTACAGGGGCCAGAGAAGCTGGCATTGACCACGATCAGATGGTGTTTTTTACGTTACATCGTCATGGAAGCCAGCCAAGGTGGCACTGGCATCAGCCACGTTTGGCTGGTGCTTTTTATGTGCCACCGGCACGGGGCTCACAACTACAATTTCCATTTGATTTGATTTTGATATTGCTGATGTTGATGTATTTGACTCAATAGGTCTCCTCAAGCACGGCATGTCACCCTACGATCCAAGGTATTTTGAGTGGGCTGGTTATGTGACACTGGTGTAGGTTACAGCTGTGAACTCACTTTATTTGCCGGGTCTTTGCAGTCACAACATACCTCCAGAGGTTTTAGTCTTTTGTTATTGCCTCTGTGAGGCCCAATATTCAAAGGTCATGCTTCACCACCTCATCCCATGTCTTCCTGGGTCTCCCTCTACCCTGGATTCCTTCCACTGTTTGGGGGTGACACTTCTTCACACAGCTCTCCTCATCCATCCACAGTATATGACCATACAAATGCAAACGTCTCTCTTGCATGCCACATCCAATGCTTCTTATGTCTAACATTTCTCTCAGGGCACTTACAATTTGTCATGTGTGCACACTGACATTACACATCCAACAGATCATGCCAGCTTCATTTCTTTTGAGCCTACGCATGTCTTCAGCAGTCATAGCCCATGTTTCACTGCTGTGAAGCATGGCAATTCACACACATACATTATACAATCTACCTTTCACTCTGAGGGAGAAGCCCTTTGTCACCAGTAAGGTTAGAAGCTTTCTGAATTTTGCCCAGGCTATCCTTATTCTAGTGGTAACACTCTCCGAGCATCCCCCCACCACCACCACTACAGACTTGGTCATCTAGGTAGCGGAAGCTATCAACTACTTCTAGTTTCTCCCCCTTGCATGTGATGGAATCTGTTTTCTGAGCATCAGTGGTGTTATTGCCCCTGTGCATCTGCTGCACATGAAAGCTATCTTCCCGGTAAGTCTTTCTTTGATGTTGCTGCACTTCTTATGTGCCCATAGCTTACACTTGGTACATCTTATGGAGTTTCTACCTACACCTTTTCTACACATCGAGCAGGGTCACCTACCTGAAGGGGTTTGTGATGTGTTCACCTTTCTACTTACTAGAACTTTGGTCTTTGCAACATTAACTCTAAGACACTTCGATTCTAAACCTTGCTTCTACACCTGAAATTTCTTCTCTAGTTCAGGTAGTGATTCTGCTATGAAGGCCAGGTCATCAGCACAGAGGAGCTCCCAGGGGCAACTTGTCTTGAATTCCTCTGTTATTGCCTGGAGGACTATGATGAATAAGAGGGGGCTGAGGGCTGATCCTTGGTGGACCCCTAATTCTACCCGGAATTCTTCACTATACTAATTGCCAATCCTAACTCTACTAATGGCATCTCTGTATAGGGCCTGTACAGCCCTTATTAACCATTTGTCAATCCCCAGTTTCCACATCGCCCACCAGATGAGGGACCGGGGGTCCCTGTCAAAGGCTTTCTCCAAGTCCACAAAAGCCAAGTAAAGGGGTTTATCTTTGGCTAGGTATTACTCCTGCAGTTGCCATACCAGGAATATAGCATCAGTGGTGCTTCTACCTGGCACAAAACCGAACTGCATCTCATCTAAGCAGACTCTCTACCTAATTAGTTGGGCTATGACCCTTTCCTTGACCTTCATCCCCTGATCCAGCAGTTTGATACCACTGTAGTTATTTCTATCTAAAGCATCACCTTTACCCTTGTAGCAGTTGACTATGGTGCTGCTACGCCAGTCTTTGGGTATGACTCCATCATGAACTACCTGGTTTACAATACGAGTGACTGGGCCATAGCTCATACCACCAGATGTTTTAAGCATATCAACAGTGATTCCTGATGGGCCGGGGGCTTTTCCTGGCTTCATACTCTTAATT
>NC_142928.1:58557016-58653201 GCF_046866305.1 Octopus bimaculoides
TATATATATATATATATATATATATATATATTTATATATATATATATATATATATATATATATATATAAATATATAAATATATATATATATATATATAAATATATAAATATATATATATATATATATAAATATATAAATATATATATATATATATATATATAAATATATAAATATATATATATATATATATATATATATATAAATATATAAATATATATATATATATATATATAAATATATATATATAAATATATATATATAAATATATATATATATATATATATAAATATATAAATATATATATAAATATATATATATATATATATATATATAAATATATATATATATATATATATATAAATATATATATATATATATATATATATATATATATATAAATATATAAATATATATATATATATATATATAAATATATAAATATATATATATATATATATATATATATATACATATCTTCTTTCCAGCTTTACACACATATGTGTGCGCACGCATGCACACACACATGTATATGTATATATATATGTATATATATATATATATATGTATATATATATGTATATATATATATATATATATATATATATATATATATATATATATATATATATATATATATATATATATATATATATATACATACACAGGAGAACCCAGTCAGGACTGGCAGACAATTTCTGTGACCACATCACCCCTAACATCTGGCCACCTAACTCTCCAGACTGCAAACCCCTTGATTATTATGTGTGAGGTGCAGTTGAGTAAGAGACCAACAAAACTCCTTATAACACCAAATATGAACTGGAGGCAAGGATTACGACAGCATTCACCAACTTAAATAAGGAAACCATCCAGAAGAGTTGCAAAAGATTCTGAAGAGGTCTGGTGGCCGTGGTTGAAGCCAATGGTGATTTTACTGAATAAATTTACGTTTTAGTATTTCAATAAATTGTTATGTAATTTTGGTAAATATATCTGTTGAAATGAGATGTCAGTGTTATTTTCCTTTTTGCGTAATTTTGACGACAATTCATTCATTGCACCCTGCATATATATATATATATATGTATGTGTGTGTATGCATGTAATATTATAATTATTTTCAGGATCCAATAGAATCAAGGTATTTGAATAACAAAGGCACCAAGGTAGAGTCAGGGATAGCATACCTGTATATTAATTGAGTGTAGGAGTACTCACATACTTACTAAAGCAAATATGGATTTGTCTTTCCAATTATGCATACATTCTCAGAGTATACATAAAAATTCTCAGAGTATACGTAAAATCATGCAAGAGTATACTTTGGCATGCAGTCTACAGTGCACCATAGGCTCAAGATCCAATGCAGGGAAGATTTCAAATGTGATGCATAAATAATAACACAGATGGTCTGAGGTTCATTACAGCTGTTTGAAACATGGTTTTTATTGATGAACAAATCTATTACATCATGCACAAAAGGAAAAAAAGTTTTCTTTAGGTGAATTAAAAATAAAAATAAAATTTAACATTTAGGATTTTTCACACTAACAGTTTAGGATTTATATTGACTTTCTCATCTTGGTGCTCTCAATGAACAATGGGAAATGAATCTCAGTCCATTTGTGTTTTTATTTATATATATATATGTATATGTTACTGTTTGTTTTTATGTTCAGTTATAATACAAACAATTTTACATTAATCTGGTGGGTAACTCTATACTTTTGTAGAGTACAAATTTATTATTCTTAAACAAGAATATTATTGACCGTGACTTTGAAGTGTCAGTCAACTATGCCATTGTCAGCAGTTATAGACATAACAACAGGCAGATATGCATGCATACTTATATAAACACTGGTACATATATATGCCTGTACATAATATATATAATTGTAATGTCCATTTTGCTGTGTATGCGTAGGCAGGCATGTGGATACTGGGGTTTTCTCCATCTAATATTGTGCCAGTCAACAAGGTCCTTTGTTCCTTTGTCATCTTCTTTGTGAGGTGAAACAGCTTCAGATCTGACTTTACCATTTCATCTCAAGTCTTCCTTGGTTTTTGTCTTCCACTGGTTTCATTTACTTTAAGCACATGGCACATCTTTATATGGCTATCCTCTTCCATACACAACACATGTCCATACCAATACAGTCTTCTCCCTTGTACGCTACACCTAATTCCTCTTACGTTCAGTTTTTCTCTCAACCCATTTGTGCTCTATCATTCATGCACATATCCAGATGAGTATGCTTGTTTCATTTCTTTCTTGCCTTAGTAGATCCACTGCATTCCCGATCCATATCTCTCTGCTATGTTGCACCATACTCCACACCCAAGCATCATACAATCTACCCTTGACTCTGATGCCAGCAGAGGTAATAGCTACCTGAGCTTTCTCTAACCAATTCTTATTCAGACTACTATGCTCTCAGAACCTCCAAACCCACTACTAATTTGGTCTCCTAGGTAACCAGCTCCTTTTAGGGAACCACCTGGGCATTAGATGGAGTCTATATTACAAGTGCTCTTAGTACTTACTTCTCCTGTGCACCGACTCCATGTGAATTTTATCTTCTGCATTAACCCACCTTTGATTCCACAACACCTCTTGCATATTTACACTAAATATAAAGTAAGGTGTTTTTACAAACACATTTTCTTCAATATCATTTGCGTGACAGAAACATAGTTTTGTCTTCTTTCCTGCTTACTTATATCTTAATCTTTGCTAAATTCACTCTGAGGTCTCATGATTCTAGGTTTTATTTCAATTTCTGGAATTTCTATTCTAATTCAAATTTATCCTACAACTATACACTGGTTGTATGGTCCTTTATATCAAAGTATAGTTTAGAATTCAATAGATATAGATCAATGAAATAAGAAACAATCTATAAAAAGTAATGATAGATACGACCAACTACAGCTGTAGGTGGTTTCCCAGAAATAGCTGCTGTCCACTGATTCAACCAGTACAAAAATAAAAAGAAAGAAAAAGTATTAAAAGAATAAAAAGTATCATCATCATTATTATCATCAATTTTCCATGCTGGAATGGATTATATATGTAGTGAAACTACCTATCGCTATTCTTCTCATTTAAATATAAACAAGTGCGGGCGTAGCGGAGAACCCATCTCCTTGTCATCACGTGACTGATTAATATTCGAAGCGGCAACTTCTTCGAACCGTTCCCGCCAGAACGCAAACTGACCAATCACAGCCCTTAATAAGGTCACGTGATAGTGTTTTTCTACTACGGTCTTGGAGCCCCCTGAACGCTATAAATAGATCAACTCATACCCAGCAAATTTGTCTCGGTTCAGTTTCTCTTTGAGATCTGTTCCGTGTACCACACGACAGCAGCAGCAACAATCAGCCAGCGACCACTTCAACAGCTTCGTCCAGCCAACGATTACCACCGCCGTCGCCACATCAGCAACACGAGACTACGACTACTACCAAGCAGCCTCTTCACCACCAGCGTCAACACGACTTACTATGTACACCAAACCAAACCACCGCGGCACATCTCTCTCTTTGATTCTGTTAGGTGATTCATATTCACCACGATAAATAAACAGACAAGAGATTTCAGCCAGCGAAGAATGTCTGTCCTCAAGGCCCTGGCATGGAAGCCAACATCACAACTAGTGATCGCTCTGCCACACTCACAGCCTCAACTACTTTCACATACAGACTTTTCCTATAGTGTACTCAAAGAACTGGTATAAATGCTCACGTGTTATTGACTCTTTCTATCTGCTGTAATATCTCACATACACATACATGTATCACTCACATACACACTTTTCTTTGTACGATGGCCTGTCTTTGATTATGTTCTTATATGTCGCATTCACACTCACACACAGACATACATCTTTAATGCCACAATAAATATTTCTGTTATTCATCTTATACGGTTGTCTTTTCTATCGTCTCATTACTGGCTATTTGTGTTATCGTAGTATAACATATTTGTATATCATCTTTGATATATAATTTTGTGTTCGACTGTGTGACGCGTATAAATAAAAGGAGTCCTGTTTTTCCATTCGTCACCATTTCTCCTTTTTGAGTTCGCACAGTCGTTCTTACATATATATATATATATATATATAATCATTCAACTACGGTGTCTTCCAAGTAGTTTCACTAATTCAGTTTTAATTGAAATCAAATTTAGTTTTTTGAATTATGTTTGACTAGTGATAAGCTACATTTAGACATAAAATACTTAAAATCTGGTACAGTAGAACAAAAGTTAAGAGGAAAAATGTAGAGAGCAAACTGGTTGACTGACGGGTTGTTTCGCCCGACATTGACACTTTGAATCCACACCATTCTTTTAATTTTGATTAAGAATTATTATATTGATATTAATATGAAAGAGAAATGTTAAAGGAATATATTGGTAAAGATTTCGTAAAATTTTATCCATTAGTAAAAAAATATATTTAAATTTAATTCTCAAATTTTTATCAATTTTTGCGTGAAATTAAAGGGACACTACTCATATAAGAAACTAACCTAATTCTAAGGCGCATACACAACAAAAGATAAAAGACAACACAAATCGATACAAAGAGTTCTGATATTTATTTTCATTAGTCTAAATTATTTTTTATAAAAAATGAATTTTTTTTGCTTAATTGTTTGGAGTATGGCTTTTTAAAGTGCATTTTTGGATAAATTATTTTAATAACAAGATTATTTAATAAAATATAACAACTTTTTTGATTTTGTCTCTATGAGCAGTACTGAATCATGTAGTAGGGCTGTTCAGAAAAGGCAAATGACAAAAATTCAAGTATTTTAATAGTCAATTTTCACTATTTTTAAAATTTCAGACATGGAGTTAATCATTAGCATGTTAAAAATGACTTTATTTATAATTTATTTATTAATCTTATAGTAAATATAATATGATTAAAATTTTATTGCCTTCACAGTGTTTACTGTTTTACAAAATCAAGCTAGAAAACTGGACAAAACAGAGAACACAATTGAAAAAATTAAAGAGAAAAAAGAGAAAGAGAGAAAGAAGAAAGAGAAAAAAGGAACCCCCCCACAAAAAAACCCCCCAAAACAATTCACCACCTTCGGTTGAAAAGTTGGGGCGCTGAGAAACCTTTCTAATGGCTATTGAGACACACCAACACGCTTGCAAGTGATGGCAAGGCCGATGCACTGGAACAGCCAAGCGCCCTCATGAGCCTCACCAATTACCTCTGTGAGGCAAGTTGCCAATGAAGACAAGAATCTCGCAGTATGTGGTCTGGCCCCACCAAACGTCTCGAATACCACAGGATGGAAAATGTAGTTGACCCAGAGATTGCGGTATTTCAGGATTTTGTTCCGCTTGGCTGCAGAAGCTGTGGATCTCACCCTGACTGCAGCATCCTGGTTGTGAGAAGAAGCAAAGGAGTCGCTAACTGTGACATCCCAGACAAGGCTGCTGCGGTCAGGGCGAGATCCACAGCTTCTGCCTTATAACCAGGGGCACAGGGTGAGGCCATCAGGTCTCTTGTCACCTGGTTCCAAGATGGAGAAGGTGTTTGCCCGGGCCAAGCTCCTCTTGAGTATCAGGTTCAACTCTGTATGACATGTGAGGCAACCACCATTCAGGCAGCAAGAAAGGCCATGGAGGCCTGTGGAGTCAAGGAGCCTGCCACAATGACAAATCAAATCCAAGCTGAGTAGGCCACCAACATTAGCCACAGGGATGACATCAATCCAGTCACGTGAGTATTTGGTGCTAGCAGACAGTAAGCGGCACCTTGAAAACTGGTCCTACTGGATGAAGAGGGAGTCAAAAGTAGCCTTCAAAATTATGTTGTCCCAAGCTTTCTGACTCTGATAGTCCTCCACCTTCTCAGGAGCAGACAAGCCCAATTACCTCCAGTGTTGGAGAGCTTCGTCCAACTCCCTGTTGGAACTGATCCATGTTGGAGAGGAGAGGATGTTGCTCACCAGGGTGGAGCAGGCATGGGTGGAGGAAAGGGAAGAAAGGGAGAGAGAATGGTGAACACTTATAAAGACCAAGACCTCTAAATTGCTTGGGCAATGCAGCCTCATCACGGGATGGTGGAGAGAGTCTGACATTGACTAAGCATTCGAGTCTCTCAAAGATTAGGTTGTTGAAGCATTGGAGGCACAATGGGAATCGGTAAGATGAGCTGACTCTGAGTAAATACAGAAGCTTAGGGATCGAGAGGTAATTCCTAAGTATAAAAAAACCTTGATGGCATTCGATAGCTTCAATATTTTTCAGCAATTGCTCAAGGGCAGCCACCTTCAACTGGAAGATGGACTCAAAGGCAAGGTCAGTGATTGGGGCACCTAGAGAGCACCAAGCCAATGGGGGAGGGATTGCGATGGAAGGGAAGGCCTCTGCAAAAAGGTCAATAGTTGGTTGATGTTGAGAAGCTGGGTGGTTGAGGATCCAGAGCTCACATTTGGAGCCACTTACTTGGAAACCTCGGCAACTAAGCTACCCAACCATCATGTTAGCAATGGTGAGAACCCTGTTTGGTGGTCCCCCCAAACAAATGTCAGGATACCAGATGTTGAGGTCTAGCTCGACGTCCATCTTGGTGATGTCATCAATGCCCAGTGCAACAGAGAGGGCCCAAGTGGGTTGCCTTGTTGGATTCCTGAGGCAGAGGTGATGATTTGCTCACCGAAAGAGAGATAGGATGGCTCCTGATAAGCCTGCCATGCAAGGCGGTAGAGTTGTGGGACCTTCTCTCTTACTGAGCTGAGGACAGCATCATGGAACCTTTGTTGTCGTAACCGATGGAGTGCCAGCCATATATGTATATACTTATATATATATGTATATCTATATATATAAAAGAGAGATGCTCTCCGTTTGTTTGTCTGTCCATCAAAATGAAACTAAATGGTTTAGGAGAAGCTATTATGCTTTTCCTATATATATAAAATTGAAATTCTGTCTCTTTCTTTCTCTGGCAAAATGAAAGTACCTGGTTCAAGGGAAGCTATTATGCTACTGCCTAATTTATTACAGTCAATCCAATATGTAATTCAGCTGATTCCATTGATGATTTGGTTGGTGAAGTCTTTCCTAATCTTCTTCACAATTACAACAACACAGATTGTATTTGTGAGTGACCTATCTTGGCTCCAAAAAATGTTGCTGTACATAGCATTAATAATATGCTATTGAATAAACTTCCAGGAGAAGTATTCACTTATAACTCAATTGACAGGGTTGTTGATGATCAGGGTATTGTTAACTATCCCATCGAACTTTTGAACTCACTAGAACCACCAGGTACAGCTCCTCATTGTCTTCACCTGACAAAAATGGACTCCTATTATGCTATTGTGTAATTTGTTTCTACCAAAATTATGTAATGGTACAAGATTAATTGTGCACAAACTTATGACAAAGTGCATTGAGGCAAATATTCTCACTGGTTGTGGTAAAGGTGAGACCATTTTCATTCCTCACATACCAGTTATACCATCTAATGTCCCATTCCAATTTAAGCAGTTACAGTTTCTTATCCCACTTGCTTTTGACATTAGCATTAATAAAAGTCAGGGCTAAATACTAAAAGTTACTGGATTGCAATTTGAAGAGCCATTTGGCCAACTTTATGTACGAGCATCCCATTTGGAAGCAAAAGCAATTTTTTTTGCTTATGCACCCCGAAATAAAACAGAAAAACATTGTTTATAAAGAACTATTCACTCTTAATGCAGCTTGAATACTTCAATAACTTAATTTGCCATTACTATCATTATGTTCAAGAATGAGTAAATTGCCTATTTAAATGAACTGTATTATATAATTGCCATTGCTGTATTGATAAATAAAATAACAAAATAACACAAACAACACACTTATTATAATCCTATAATAAACAAACAGAAGTTCATATATGAAATTGTTTTTTTTTACTTCAGTTATTATATGAGATTAAAGCTTTTCAAGAGACCAATCAGCTGAACTATTTGCAGAGCAGCTTTTGAAATTTGGTGAAGGATGAGTTCCAATTGATAAAGAACACTTTCTTACACTCAATCCAAAATGTAACTCAACTGATTCCGTTAATGATTTGGTAGATGAAATCTTTCCTAATCTTCTTCATAATAACAACAATACAGACTAGATTTGTAAGTGAGCTATCCTGGCCCCACAAAAATGTTGCTATTCAATAAACTTCCAGGAGAAGTATTCACTTATAACTCAATTGACAGGGTTGTTGATGATCAGGATATTGTTAACTACTCCATCGAATTTTTGAACTCACTAGAACCACCAGGCATAGCTCCTCATGGTCTTCAGCTGAAAAAAGGGACTCCTATTATGCTATTACATAATTTGTCTCAACCAAAATTATGTAATGGTACATGATTAATTGTGCACAAACTCATGAGGAACTGCATTGAGGCAAATATTCTCACTGGTTGTGGTAAAGGTGAGACCGTCTTCATTCCTCAAATACCAATTATATCATCTAATGGTCCATTCCAATTTAAGTGATTACAGTTTCCTATCCATGTTTCTTTTGCCATGAGCATTAATAAAAGTCAGGGCCAAACACTGGATTGCAACTTGGACAGCCATGCTTTTCACATGGCCAACTTTATGTAAGAGCATCATGTGTGGGAACAAAAGCAAATCTTTCTGCTTATGCACCCTGAAATAAGACAAAAAGCATTGTTTATAAAAAAATATTCACTCTTAATGCTATATGAATACTTCAATAACTTAATTTATCATTACTATCATTACATTGAAGAATGAATAATTTACCTATTTAAATGAACTGTATTATATAATTGCTGTTGCTGTATTGATAAATAAAATAACACATACAACTCACTTATTATTATATAATAAGCAAAGAGAAATTCATGTATGAAATTGATCTTTTTCCTACTTCAATTATTACATGTTTCTTCTCTTATAACAATATTATATAATTGCCATTACTGTATTAATAAATAAAATAACACATACAACTTACTTATTATTGTCAAATAATAAACAAACACAAGTTCATGTGTGAAATTGATCCTTTTTCTACTTCAATTATTACATATTTTTCTTTTATAAAAATACACACATACAGGAGGAGTAAATTATATATATAATAATACTTTGAATGTGACTCCTTAGAAACAGTAAAAGTAATTACCTGATCAATGATGGGTATTACTGCTAATATATATATATATATATATATATATTGGAGTCTATCAGCCACACTGTAGCACACATGATGACACAGGTCTAGGTCAGTGTTGATTTCCAGGCAGGCCTTTGTAATGAACCCATGTAGTTGAGGCTGCTTGAGGATGTCCAGATTTCGTGGTATTCTTTACTGAACCTGTCTCTTCGAATTTGTCTCTTATTTTGTAAATCGTTTGTTGTGAAGGTGGCACAGTCTGAAAGGTTTCTGTCCACTTCTGATGTATTGTTTCCGCATTTTCAAATTTCCAATAATTCTTTAGGATCTACTTTCTTTCCTCATCTGTCAGCTTGCACACCATTATGCTTCACTATCCTGTAAAAATTAGAAATATAGAATTGTTAGCCAACTTTTGCACCACCCTGTACACATTTATATATACATATAAACATATACATATATACATACATAATACATACATATATATATATATATATATATATATATATATGTATATATATATGTACATATGTACACACACACACACACACACACCGTCATCTGTTCATCTGCTTTCTGTGTTAGCATGCAATAGACAGGTTGTCAAGGTTCAAGTCAGTTCTTATTCAGACTTACTGCTCACATGCTTTTCATTTTTGGCTTGGTTTCATGCAAAAACAAACATGTCTATGTCTATTTCTGTATGTATGTATGTATGTATGTATGTATGTATGTATATATGTATGTATGTATGTATGTATGTATGTATGTATGTATGTATGTATGTATGTATGTATCTCTCTATCTATTTACTTATATATATATATATATATATATATATATATATTTATGCATGCATATACATACTTATATGTATATGCATATATATATATACATACATTACATATATATATATATATATATATATATATATATATATATACATATAAGCACACACACACATATATGCACGTGTGTGTGTGTGCGTCTGTGTGTGTGCGTCTGTGTGTGTGAATTACACATATACATACACGCACACATGCACACCACAGAGACAGAGAGACACACACACATATATGTCTATACACACACACACACTTCACACATACTCATATTTTTGTAAGTGTACATAACATTGCATCTATTGGCAAGTCTTCAATGAATCCTTAAGAAAGAAAGGAAAAAAAAAAATTGCCTGTAATTAAAAAGAAAAATGTATCCGAGAAATAGTGTGAACATCTAACTGACTGCAGTGACTGTAACAGACTTTACACAGCTATATTAACTATATATACATAATGTGTGAATTCTATGACCAACCTTTCTGATTAACTTACTGTACAATATTATTCAGACAAATGGGCACCATTTTTAGTCAATGAAATGGAAAAAAACAATTTAGAAACATTCTAAACAGTTCCATTTTTATGAATGGTACAGATCAATGATTCTGCCATTCACAAATTCCGGATAAAAAAACTGAATTTCTCTTTGTGAATGAAACATCAGTTACCTTCAGCAACCAAGAGTCCTGTTTTCCAGCCATGTTTACAGAAATCACTCTTGTGTATACATAGCTATATCTAGTATCTGTAAATATAGTAGATTTATATGTAAGCTTTCATTTCTATATTAATATTATGTACATGCAAATACAGATATTTAATGATACGTGCCTTCAAATTTATGTCCACATATATATGAAAACATGAACAAATAGAATATATATATATAAGTATATATATATATATATATATATATATATATATATATATATATACATGTATGTATATATATATATATTTTATCAGTGTCCGTTAGCCGAACCGCTAAGTTACAGGGATGTAAACACACCAGCATTGGTTATCAAGTGATGGTGGTGTGTTTATACACACACACAATGCTGGTGTGTTTACATCCCAGTAACTTAGCGGTTCGGCTAACGGAGACTGATAAAATAAGTAGTAGGTTTACAAAGAATAAGTTCTGGAGTCGATTTGTTTGACTAAGAACGGTGCTCCAGCATGGTCACAGTCAAATGACTGAAGCAAATAAAAGAATATATATATATATATATATATATATATATATATGTATGTATGTATGTGTGGATATATATATGTATATATATATGTATATATATATATATAGTGTCACATAAAAAGCAGCCAGTACATTCTGCAAAGCAGTTGGTGTTAGGAAGGGCATCCAGCTGTAGAAAGCAAGTCAAAACAGACAATAGAACCTGATGTGGCTCCTGGCCTTGCTGACTCTGTCAAACCGTTCAACCCATGCAGGAAAACAGATGTTAAATGATGATGATGATGATGATGATGATGATGATGATGATGATGATGATGATGATGATGATGATGATGATGATGATGATGATGATATAATCACCATTTAGTGTCCATTTTCCATGCTGGCATGAGCTAGAAAATTTGGCTGGGACTGGTAAACTAGAGAGCTGTACTAGGCTTCAGTCTGATTTGGTCTTGTTTTGTATGGCTGGATGCCTTTCCTAATGCCAACCACTCCAAGAGTGTTGTGGATGTCTTTTATGTGCCACTAGCACAGGTGCCTTTTATGAGTCACCAGCTTGGATGCCTTTTATGTGTTACCAGCACTGGCCACAGCTATGAATTCACTTGGCTTGACATGTCTTCTAAAGCACAGAAAATTGCCAAAGTATCAATCACTTGCCATCACCTCCGTGAGATTCAACATTTGAAGATCATGTTTCACCACCTCGCCCTATGAAGCATTATCTTTGGATCTTGAGTGTCACAGAGGTGATAACAAGTGATCGGCATATCTACATATTAGTTTGTGCATAATTACATTTAACACTTATTGGCTTACACATAGCACTTACTGAATTGCACTTAACATTTACAAACTACACTTACCATTACATTTATACATAGAAATCCATATATAAATACTCTGATGAATTTATTTTACAGTCTTTTATAATTACCATATTTGTGTTCATATACATATCTACACATTAATTGATTCCCATGCAGAAATGTTTTAAAATCTATTGAAGCACATTCTGATATCAAATATGCATTGTTATCTTTTATAGTACATATAAAATGGTATAAAAAATAAAATTTGTTTGCATTACTTGATAAGCAATTCATAAAAAAAAAGGCAAAAATAGGAAAAGAAAATATTCTGAAAAAAACTCATGTTCAGGGAATTTTTGGCATTTATTGATCTTATAATATATTTTACAGCAATAAACATAACTAGCCATAACCATTTAATGCAATTGTAAGAATTTTTCTTTTTCCTTGATAATAATAATAATAGTTCTTTCTACTATAGGCATAAGGCTTGAAATTTTGGGTGTGATAGTCAAATACACCAACCTCAGTGCTTGACTGGTACTTATTTTATTGACTCCAACAAGATGAAAGGCAAAGTTGACCTTGGCTGCATTTGAACTCAGAACATAAAGGTGGATGAAATGCTACTAAGTACTTTGTCTGGCATGCAAATGATTTTGCCAGCTCATCATCATCATCATCGTTTAACGTCCGCTTTCCATGCTAGCATGGGTTGGACGATTTGACTGAGGACTGGTGAACCAGATGGCTAAATCCAGGCTCTGATCTGATTTGGCAGAGTTTCTACAGCTGGATGCCCTTCCTAACGCCAACTACTCCGAGAGTGTAGTGGGTGCTTTTACGTGCCACCAGCATGAAGATCTTTTTTTGCATGTATACATATATACATTTTTTGTAATTCCTGTATTTAATATACTTTATATACTGACTTGCTTATCTCTACTTTTATTTCTATACCCGCTCAAGTTTAAATCTTTTGAGCACTACTAAGTGTATTCTATATGGAGAATATCTGATTCTCATCTATGAACTACACACATCATGCATGCATACATACATACATACATACATACATACATACATACATACATACATACATACGTACAAGGTATAGGAGTAATAAAAAGATTGATCTGAAAGGATATCATACACTGGCATGCCCTTCTATTTCTAGGATATGTCACTGGTATGTGGAAATAATGTAATTAAACACTCCTTTGTGTTAGAATACTGGGGCTTAGAGCTCACAGGATAGGTCTATGGTGATGGAAAATTCCCAGACAGGATTGTTTGTTTTTTATATGTTCCAGGTGACTCATTTGTTCAGAATACCACTATCATCATCGTTTAACGTCCGCTTTCCATGCTAGCATGGGTTGGACGATTTGACTGAGGACTGGTGAAACCGGATGGCAACACCAGGCTCCAATCTAAATTTGGCAGAGTTTCTACAGCTGGATGCCCTTCCTAACGCCAACCACTCAGAGAGTGTAGTGGGTGCTTTTACGTGTCACCTGCACGAAGGCCAGTCAGGCGATACTGGCAACGGCCACGCTCGAAATGGTGTCTTTTATGTGCCACCCGCACAAGCCAGTCCAGGGGCACTGGCAACGATCTCGCTCAAAAATCCTACGGAAGCCAGTCAGGCGGTACTGGCAACGGCCACGCTCAAAATGGTGCATCTTATGTGCCACCCGCACAAGAGCCAGTCCAGGGGCACTGGCAACGATCTTACTTGGCTTGCCGGGTCTTCTCACGCACAGCACATTTCCAAAGGTCTCGGTCAGTAGTCATCGCCTCGGTGAGGCCCAATGTACGAAGGTCTTGCCTCACCACCTCAGCCCAGGTCTTCCTGGGCCTACCTCTTCCACGGGTTCCCTCAACTGTTAGGGTGTGGCACTTTTTCACGCAGCTATCCTCATTCATTCTCACCACATGTCCATACCAGCGCAATCGTCTCTCTTGCACACCACAACTGATGCTTCTAATGTTCAGCTTTTCTCTCAAGATACTTACACTCTGACGGGTATTCACATTGACATTACACATCCAACGGAGCATACTGGCTTCATTCCTTGCGAGCTTACGTATGTCCTCAGCAGTTACAACCCATGTTTCACTGCCATGTAGCATGGCTGTTCGTACACATGCGTCATACAGTCTGCCTTTTACTCTGAGTGAGAGTCCCTTTGTCGCCAGCAGGGGTAAGAGCTCTCTAAACTTTGCCCAGGCTATTCTTATTCTAGCAGCTACACTTTCAGCGCACCCACCCCCACTACTAACTTGGTCGCCCAGATAGCGGAAGCTATCGACTACCTCTAGCTTTTCACCCTGGAATGAGATAGAAGTTGTTTCCTGTTTGTTTACAGTCTTTATTGCACCTGAACATCTGCCACAAACAAAAACTAACTTCCTAGTTAACCTGCCTTTGATGTTGCTGCACCTCTTATGTGTCCATAGCTTGCACCGGGTACATCTTATAGAGTTACTACCTACTCCTTTTCTACATACTGAGCAGGGCCATCTACCTGAAGGGGTTTGTGTTTTATCTACCTTCCTACTTATTAGGATTTTGGTTTTAGCTAGGTTGACTCTAAGGCCCTTCAATTCTAGACCTTGCTTCCACACCTGAAACTTCTCCTCTAGTTCTGATAGTTACTCCGCAATTAGGGCAAGGTCATCAGCATAGAGGAGCTCCCAGGGGCAACCTGTCTTGAACTCCTCTGTGATTGCCTGGAGGACTATGATAAATGAGAGGGGGCTGAGGACGGAACCTTGGTGGACCCCTACCTCTACCCGGAATTCATTGCTGTACTCATTTCCAACCCTCACCTTACTGGCAGCATCTCTGTACATGGCTCGCACAGCTCTCACTAACCATTCTTCTATCCCAAGTTTCCTCATTGCCCACCAGATAAGGGATTGGGGGACCCTGTCAAAGGCTTTCTCCATGTCAACGAAAGCCAGGTACAGAGGTTTATCCTTGGCTAGGTATTTCTCCTGCAGCTGTCTTACTAGAAATAAGGCATCAGTAGTGCTTTTACCTGGCACGAACCCAAACTGCATCTCATCTAAATTGATTCGCTCCCTAATTAGTTGGGGGCTATGACCCTCTCTGTAACTTTCATAACCTGATCTAACAGATTGATGCCTCTGTAATTATTTGTATCACTGATATTTTTACTGATTGAAAAATCTCAGATACTCTGATTCACCTGCTGAGTGCAGTGACATAAGAAGAGGAAATCAAGTGGCACAAGTATGCATGGCTGTTAGATATGTGTATTTATAAACTGGTGGTAATGGAAACAATTGAAGATTAAATGTCACTGAGGCAAAGTTAGTTGAAGTGAAATGACATCTTCCTTGTGGCTGTGGATCTGATTAGTTTGGCAATAGTTTACAGCTAAATAGGGAGGAATATGTATGTATATGTGTATGTCTTGATAAATGGTACTGGTTTTTTTTACACTCCTGTAACTTAGTGGCTTAGTAAAAAAGACTGAAAAAATAAGTATCAGACTTATAAAATAAGTCCTGGGGTTGATTTTTTTCAACTAAACCCTTAAAAGTGGTGTCCCAGCATGGTTGCAGTCCAATAACTGAAACAAGTAAAAGCTAAAAGATAACAGCATTGGAATTTCATTGAAATCTGTAGAATTTGAACTGCAAAATAAATTTCTCCCTATCTTGATATTTTTCTAAAACAGTTGGAAAAAGCTGTTATAGCATGTAAACAAGATTAGAATCAATGTATTTGTCATGGAACTTATCAGTAATAATAATCTACTGTTCAATATTTGCTTCCATAACATCCTTGATGATATGTACAATGTAGCATCAGCACTGTCAATAATAGCATCAAAAGTCTCAGACAATGTTTTGGCAGTATTGTGTTAGATTAGAATGGATAATTAATGAGTTGTTTGTTGACTTGCACTTTTAATTTCAAAACTAATATTAAAAGATTTCTTATATATAATGACAGTTGGATAAAACATTTTAAATGTGGATTTGATTATTAAATAGAGTTTCTGTAGTTTACCAGATTTGAAATGAAACATTTGAACTTTGAATTTATCATAGATATCAATATTCAGAATAAGCACAATGTTATGTATAACAAGTGCTATACTCTAAGGTTTCAGACTTTTGGGATCTTTCATCCCTTTTCAGCCGAGGCCTATATCCTTCAGAAGGAACAAAACACATTGTGCATTGAAATACTCCACGACTTTCATCACTTGGTCCAACAGTTTTATACCTCTGTAATTATTTGTATATAAGGCATCACATTTACCTTTGTAGCAGTTGACTATGGTGCTGCTACACCAGTCGTTGGACATGATTCCTTTGTGTTTCACCTGGTTAACTATATGGGTGAATAGATCATAGCCTACACTGCCAGATATTTTGAGCATCTCAATGGAGATTCCTGATGGGCTGGAGGCTTTCCCTGTCTTCATAGCCTTAATTGTTTTATCTAAACATCAGTGGGTTCTGCCGCAGTCAGTTTCCAATTTCTATGCTACTAAAACTCCATCCCCAATTAGTAAAACTCAACAAAAGAAAACTGTTGAGAAAACTGTTGAGAAAACTGAAAAAACAAGGTGAGGAATAAGGATTTGTATAATGTGCGTCTTGGTTTTTATCTTTTACTTGTTTCAGTCATTTGGCTATGGCCATGCTGGGGTGCTTTGAAGCGGGTTTTTTTTATTTAGTTGTATTAGATAGTCAGAAGGAAAGCTAGGAGACAGGTTTACTTAGCCAGAGGAGAAGAAGAAAAGAAGTGATTTGCCAATGTTCTGCATCGTGAGGGCCAAAGACTTGAAGTGTTTCAAATTGCAAGATAGTGTGTGAAAGAAAATCACAATGTTATAGGAGAGAAATGTGTCCGTATGGATGATAGCTCAACTGAAGTTAATGATGTTGCAAAGAAAGAGATATAGAGACACCTCGATGAAAGGTTGCTAAATGAAGAGAATGAATGGAAGAAAGAGAGCCTGCCAAATGTTGATCCAACTGAGGGATCATCATCATCATTGTTTAATGTCCGCCTTCCATGCTAGCATGGGTTGGACGATTTGACTGAGGAATGGCGAACCAGAAGGTTGCACCAGGCTCCAATCTGATCTGGCAGAGTTTCTACAGCTGGATGCCCTTCCTAACGCCAACTACTCCGAGAGTGTAGTGAGTGCTTTTACGTGCCACCGGCACAAGGGCCAGTCAGGCAGTACTGGCAATGGCCACACTCAAAATGGTGTTTTTTACGTGCCACCTGCACAAGAGCCAGTCCAGCGACACTGGCAACGGCCTTGCTCGAATGTTTTTCCACGTGCCACTGGCACAAATGCCAGGAAGGCGACGCTGGTAACGATCACCCTCAAATGGTGCTATTTACGTGCCACTGGCACGGAAGCCAGACAGCTGATCTGGCAATGATCACGCTCGGATGGTGCTCTTAGCGCTCCACTGGCACAGGTGCCAGTCATCGAATTTGGTTCAATCGCAAACAAATTGTTACAATAGCTTGAACCTGTTGCAGTAATGTTTATTATTAATAATATTAAATATTATTAATATACAAGATGTATTAGCATGCCAGGCAAAATGCTGAGTGACATTTCATCTGTCTTTACATTCTCAGTTCAAATTTCAGAGGTCAACTCTTTTATCCTTTCGAGGTTGATAAAATAAGTATCAGCCCATGTAATCAACTTACCTCTTCCCCCAAAATTGATGGCTTTGTGCCAAAATGGAATGTAAAATCAATATTAATATAATTACAGGTGTAGGCATGTTCATTTTGGGTTCAATACCACAGTGCTCTGAGCTGACCAAAGCCTTGTGAATGGATTTGATAAGCAAAAATTGAAAGCTGGTGATCACACAGACATTTGTACATGTGTATTTGTTTACGTTTGGGGTCTACAAAAGTTGCTTGCTTATGAGCAGTGTTGCTTTCACTTCTCCAATCAACAAATTGCTCAACTGCTTAGAGCCTTTGAAAAATGTGTTTAAGAGATCCCTTACTTGAAAGGGGCTGTAAAACAACGACTCAACAATACATTCATCTAACTCAGGTTCTCAACCATTTTTTATCTATGGACCCCTTTTATTACTATTTTATTCTGGTGGACCCCATAATTTCATAGAAACTTCTTTCAAAATTCCCATTTTCTTTTTCACACATTAATTTGTGTAGGTTGAACTATGTAAAATGTTATAGAAAGAACCCTAGCTGTTTCTTGCAATACGTACCAATTCACACATCTAAAGCAAGTTTTTTTCAGGGGACCCTTAAAATACTATTGTGGATCCCCAATTTACTATTTTATTGCATGGACCCCAACAAAATCTTATATGAACCCCGGCTGACAGCCAATGATCTAACTCATGCTGGTATGGAAAAGAAATAGATGTTACAGAGGAAAAACATTTAAGTAGCTAATGATGTATTGAATGGCGCACACCAAAAATTCTCAATGAACTGAATGGAAAAAATATAATTTTTGAACATGAAGATGCAGGCATGGCTGTGTGGTAAGAAGTCTGATTCTCAATTCCATGGTTCTGGGTCGAGTCCAACAGGGAGGCACCTTGGACAAGTTTTTTCTACTAAAGCCCCCAAGCCAAGCAATGCCTTGCAAATAGACCTCTTCAGTTGTTATAGGGGTCCAGAGTTGTTCAGGTGCTGAGTTTGTTGTTTTGATAGACCTTTTCTGAGGTTGTTCCTTTGCCAACCATATTTCTTTCCAAAATTCTTCCACTTCTGCTGTTGGTGCTACATTGATCTCTATTTTATTATTATTATTATTATTATTATTATTATTATTATTATTATTATTATTAGTAATATTATCATCAGTTCAGTCACTTTACTGAAGAATGACTCTTAAGATTTGAATGTCCCATATTCCCTGGACTTCTTTAAGTCTACCACTAATTGCAGTTACCTTTGTTTAACCCCAGGTCAACCTTGGCTGAGTAAACCCATGGTCGAAAATATTCCAGCTATGAGCACCATGTATTTTTTTTATGTGCAAGGAATCCAGGACAACATTATTCAATATCATTTTAAGTGGTAGATGTGATTTGAGAGAGTTTTAGCTGTTATTTCTAGCAATCATGCAGAGGGTCCTTTATTGGTTTGGTAACTGCAGCCAATCTTCATAAGGTGAAATCAGAGTTTTCTATGTCAAAATATGAAAATAAAAAGTGTTAATTATCTGAACCAACTGAACCTCAAAATAGCTTCTGAGAAAACTTTGCTTAACAGAAATTGCTTAATCAATTCTTTATATCTGTGATCATATCACTTAAATCACTTTTCCAGAAACATTGCTAGAAGATATCAACAATCTTTTGATCTCTTCTTTTTTTGTGTTGTTCATCCAATCTAGATGAGGTCTTAACAATATTCTACTTTAAAATGCATTTGAAAGTATCTTAAATAACTGTGTTGGTCTCATGCCAAAATTAGAAAGAATTTTAAAAAGTATTTTTATAGTTTTTGTTCTGTCAATTTACTGAAGTTGAATCATTTAATCAAAATTGAATGCTGATTGCCTAAAGAGATTAGCAGGTTTTCCCCATATCAAAACACTGTATGTTTTTTTTTAAAGTTTTAGTGAAGAGGACGTGCAGTGGCAAGAGAGAGGGAGAAAATGTCGTCAAACTGCAGACCTTACCCAAATGTTTGCAATAGAATGCTTACAACACAACTTAAAGGAATCAAGGTGTCAGTCCATGTTAAATCAGGCAATAAATTAAGTCTACCACCCAAGTAGACAATGGTAGGATTTGAACTTAGAATGTAAACTATTCAAACAAATGCTGAAAGGTATCCTGTCCAATGCTCTAATGATTCACTCCCTCAGACTGGTAACTTTATTAACCCTACAAGGATGAAAATCAAAGTTGACTTTGTAGGAATTTTAATTTAGAATGCATGAAGTTAGAATAAATACCATGAAGCATTTTGTCTGACATGCTCATGCTTCTGCTAATTCATGTGTCAAAATTAATTTTTTAAAGGTGACTGTTGAGTTCATTGGATTGAGCTTAGCATAGGACTGGTTAGTTATTCATTAGCTCCAAACAAATGAAAGTTAAGTCAGGTGTTACTTAAATACAAGAGCGATCAGACTAATTACTGTGAGGCATTAATACAAAGCTCTAACATTTCTGTTTATTCGACTCTTTCAAAGTCCAACATGTTAATGTCATAAAATATCATGTTCTTTCCAATGTAGCAGAGAAACCTATTGTTGCTGTCTATTGACAGATCCTCGATAGTGTCACTATTATCAATAATTGATCAGTTATTTTCAGCTCCATTCACAATGGCTGTAATAAAGTTATTCCAACATAACTTCAAAGATGTCACATAAAAAATTCAGACAGATATTTCAGTACAGTTTAATGGAATAATTTCCTCACTAGAACCTGGAAAAAAGAAAAAAAGAACAAGAAAAAAACAAGAACAAAAACAAACCCAAATGCAATGCAAAACAAAACACAAAACAACAAAACAACTAAAACAACATCCCACTAATCTTTTTAGTGATACTGAATAGCAAGCATTAATTTTTATTTGCTCATGAATGACAAATTTTTTTCAAGAATTGTTGAGACATCATCATCATCATCAGTATCATCATTTAACGTCCGTTTTCCATGCTGGCATGGGTTGGACAGTTTGACTAAGGTCTGGAAAGCCAGCGGCTGCACCAAGCTCCAATCAGATCTGGCAATGTTTCTACAGCTGGATGCCCTTCCTAACACCAACCACTCCAAGAGTGTAGTGGGTGCTTTTTACATGCCACCAGCACAGGAGCCAGTCAGGCGGGCCTGGCATCAATCACGCTCGGATAGTGCTTTATACATGCCACTGGCATGGGAGCCAGTCAAGGGGTACTGGTATCGGCCACATTCGGATGGTGTCACTGACATGGGAGCCAGTCTGGGGACACTGGCATCGACCACGTTCGGATGATGCATTTTATGTGCCACTGGAATGGGAGCCAGTCAGTGGGCACTGGCCACAGTTACGAATTTGGTTTTACTTTATTCAACAGGTCTTCTCAGCATATCATATCACCTGACGCATCAAGGGTACTCTTAAATAGGCCAGACATGCAACACTGGCATTGGCCATGGTTGCAATCTCACTTTAGTTGCCGGGTCTTCTCAATCACAGCATATCTCCAAAGGTCTTGGTCTCCTGTTATTGCCTCTGTGAGGCTCAATGTTCGAAGGTCATGCTTCACCACTTCATTCCATGTTTTCCTGGGTCTACCTCTTCCACTGGTTCCTTCCACAGTTAGGGTGAGACATTTCCTCACACAGCTATCCTCATCCATACATAGCACATGACCATACCACATTTGATGCTTCTTATGTCCAACTTTTCTCTCAGGGCACTCACACTCTGTTGTGTATGGACACTGACATTACACATCCAGCTAATCATAGTAGCTTCATTTCTTTCAAGCCTACGCATGCCCTCAGCATGTGTAGCATGGCAGTTTGCACACAGACATCGTACAGTCTACCTTTCATTCTGAACAACAGGTCTTTAGTTGCTAGCAGAGGTAGGAGCTCCCTGAACTTTGCCCAGGTTATTCTTATTCTAGCTGCTACACTCTCAGAGCAATCACCCCCCACTATAGACTTGGTCTCCTAGGTAGCAGAAGCTATCAACTACTTCTAGTTTTTCTTCTGGCATGTAATGAAATCTATTTTCTGTACATCTTCAGTATTTATTGCCCCTGTGCATCTGCCACCGATATATTTACATTGACAATAATTTTAAAACAGTGCAAGTAAAATAATGTTAGTTCATATTTATGGTTTTTTTTTCTTGTTCTATATATATACATATTTGACTAACCATGTCACATAATCTTTCATAGATTCTTTCATCTTGAAAACTTCTGTTCATTGTAATTCAATCAACTATATCATTTAGGATGTAAATGTCTCTATATTCTTCTGTAGCAATGGAATATGATCCAGGAAGCAACAAAATCTGTAACAAATGATAATAATTCACAGGAAGTGTAAATGAAAGAGAAAGACAGGAGGTTTATTGCAGTCTGTCATATATTGTTAACAGATAACAACAGATGCTGAGGTGTTATAAGAGTGACAGAAGAGATTAAAGGACATATATAGCAAGGAGATGGGTCAAGGATGAACAAGTTATGTTTATATACTTACATTAACATTGTTGTAGTTGTTGTTTAGTCCCAGGTCAACTCTGATGCTTCCCAGGCTTGACCAACCCACCCTTTAAAACAGCTAGGACTATCCAATGTAAACATCCTTTTTTGTAAGATGGTAAGTTGTAACTTGAGAGAAATTTGGCTTCTATTTCAAACAATTTAAGTGACCACATAGAGGTCCATAGTGGTTGATCATGGTTAGATTTAAATTTGGATCAATTTATGGTAGATCTGGACCTGGAGCTGGACTCAGCTTTGGTTCACACAAATGACACAGATTCTTTTTCTTTTATCTCTCTCTCCTGCAATCCTTTCTCTGTCTCCCCTTTCTCCTTTGTACTATCTCTCCATGTCCTCGCTCCTCCTCTCATTCTCACTCTTTCTCTCATCCTGTCTTTTATCTCTCTCTATTTCTCTTTCCCTCTCACCCTTTTCTTTCTTATTATCTCTCCTTCTTTCTCCCTCTCTCCTCTGTATCCACCTCTCACTCCCTATCTGTCCTCTTCCCGCTCTCTCTTATGCTAGTACTTGACTGATAATTTATTTTATCAACTCCACATGGGTGAAAGGCAAAGTTGATCTGGACATAGTTTGAACTAAGGCTGTATAGATGCAGAACAAATACCACAAGACATCTTTTCTGATGCTCTAACAATTCTGCTAGCTTATTTAGTACTATAATGATGACGACGATGACGACGACAATGACGATGGCAGTTATGGCAACAGCAGTGAGGAGGAGGAGGAGGAAGAAGCCAAAAGTACTATTGCACCACAAAGGTGACAACAAACCAAAGGTTAATGTTACTAGCAATGCTCCTCACAGTCACCAATATGTTGCTTGATATACCATACAGTGGTATAATTATGTGGGTGGGATGGATTTTATCTATTTAGCCTGTTTCCTCTTTTTGCCATCTGCCCTCAAAAGCAAGTAGACAGTACCATAAATTTTACTTTATTCAATAGACAAAATATTGTTCCATACATATACTAGTTTCAAATCATCTTTAAAAGATACTCAAAAGGTCCCTCATTGTCTTCATGAGCTTATAGGTCTGTCAATTTTCTTTTTTCCTGCTCTTGGAGGAAATCTTGAGGCAAAGAGAGAAAACTTTTTATAAGACAGTTCTACCACATTTACATCTCCAGCAGAGACACTTCTAAAGGCCCAAACCCCCTTGTTTGACATGACATTTGTGAATATGTACTTGAAAAGTTGTGTGCTGCTATTGTAGTTGTATGAATCTTGAGATACACTAGATGCAACATTAATTTTTTTAAATGCTCATAAATATCTCTTTCTGTTTTTATGTGCTATCTTTGCAAAAGTTTTTGTTTATTCAGTGGGTATAACTTTCTTGTCATTATTTTGTCACCTGGCTGTGTGGTAAGTAGCTTGCTTACCAACCACATGGTTCCGGGTTCAGTCCCACTGCGTGGCACCTTGGGCAAGTGTCTTCTACTATAGCCTCGGGCCGACCAAAGCCTTGTGAGTGGATTTGGTAGACGGAAACTGAAAGAAGCCCGTCGTATATATCATCATCGTCATCATCATCATTGTTTAACGTCCGCTTTCCATGCTAGCATGGGTTGGACGATTTGACTGAGGACTGGTGCAACCGGATGGCTGTCTGTTTGTCCCCCCACCATCGCTTGACAACCGATGCTGGTGTGTTTACATTCCCGTAACTTAGCGGTTTGGCAAAAAAAAAGACCGATAGAATAAGTACTAGGCTTACAAGGAATAAGTCCTGGCGTCGATTTTCTCGACTAAAGGTGGTGCTCCAGTATGGCCGCAGTCAAATGACTGAAACAAGTAAAAGAGTAAAAGAGTATGTTATTTAAAATGTAACAGGAATTAAAGTGAAACAAAATATTCTAATAAAAAGTCACTTTTGCTCGAAAGAACAAAGAGGAAACACTTAGTAAATACCTTTGTTGACAATGGGTGTCACACTCAATTAGAAAACTCATCCACATTTAAAGCATGCTTAAAATCCAAAACTGCAAAGCCAAAAGAAAACACCATTGGCTTGTGAACAGAGACAAACAATAACAGCAACAATGAAAACAGCAACAACAACATCAATGACAATGTGCTATTACAACTACCAAATCCATTAGTATTGCAATAGAAATAGAATGAGGCTTCTACTTAGTAATATGATCTGTGAGACATAACAGCTATCTACTATCATATTTCACCATATTGTCTTTTAAAAAAAGAAAGAAGGTAACATTAATTATGTAGTTCTGGTTACACTGTTATCTGAAAATGATGGGGAGCCCATAGCTGAAATGTCTTTGATCACAAGTTTGCTCAGTCAGAGCTGACCTGGGTCAAAACAAATATCAGCAACAACAGAATATAGTAGCATGAAGTTTTATATACAGAGGTGTAGGCATGGCTGTGAGGGTAAGAAGATTGTTTTTGCAACCATGTGATTTTGGGTTCAGTCCCACTGTGTGACATCTTGAGCAAGGGTCTTCTACTACAGTTCCTGGCCAACCAATGCCTTGTAAGTGAATTTGGTAGACAGAAACTGTGGAAGTCTGTCATATATACTGTGTGTGTGTGTGTGTCTGTTTGGTCACAATTATTATCTCCTTTTCACTCATTGATCCCTACACATTTTCTTCCATTCTCCATTTTCTTTAATTCTTTCTCCATTTTCTTTTGTCTCAACCCTTTCAGTCAAAGAGTGTAGGCTCAAAATGTCAAAGACTTTTCCATTCTTCTTGAGTGTCAAACTAATACACCTGCATGTTGTTCCCTCACCTGTCTTTGTCTTTTGTTTTCTGTAAATTTGAACTATATATATATAGCATCGACCACTGGCATTGACCATTTGAGCGTAGTCGATACCTGTGCCGCCTGACTTGTTCCTGTGCTGTTGGCACACAAAAAGCATCATTCAAGTGTGGTCAATGCCAGTGCTGCCTGACTGGCCCCCATGCCGGTGGCACGTAAAAAGCACCCACTACATCTCTCGGAGTGGTTGGCATTAGGAAGGGCATCCAGCTGTAGAAACCTTGCCAGATCAGATTGGAGCCTGGTACAGCTTCCTGGCTTGCCAGTCCTCAGTCAAACCATCCAATCCATCCCAGCATGGAAAGTGGATGCTAAACGATGATGATGATGATATATGTATGTAAATGTGTCTTTGTGTTTGTACACTCCACCATTGCTTGACAACCAGTGTTGCTTCGTTTATGTCTTATATATTTTGGTTTGGCAAAAGAATTTGACAGAATGAGTATGAGACTTACAAAAATAAGTACTGGGGTTGATTTGTTTGACTAAATACTTCAAAATGGTGCCTTAGCATGGCTGCAGTCCAAAGACTAAGACAAACAAAAGATATGTCATGATAACTTTCAGGTCAAACACAAATTATGAAACCCTGTATATGAAGCATCAATATGGCTTTTCAGAGAACACACTGGGATTGTATTGCCTACAGTATTTTCCCCAGCACTTCAGAACAACTTCAACTCAATACTACCAGATCACTCTTGAGAGAAGTGAGTTTCACTTTCTTAAATAAACTGTTGAATAGTAAAGATAATAGTAGTGTTTTGATGTTTTTACGGTCTTAAATTAAATAAAAAAAACATCTTAAAGAATTTAGCACCCAAGAACATATAGTGTTGTTTGATATGTTAGAAATAAATCTCCTTCAAACTGCTTTCTACCATCTAAAATTGGGAAAGGATAAATTGGATGAAATAGTCCAAGGTAGTCTTAAGTAGATATGATGGCCATAGCTGGATTGTCCCCAATCTGGCCTGGAGTTAGACAATTACAACAACACAAACAATCTATTAAAAGTAAAGATTTCAGCTGAAAAAAAAATGGGGGAAAACATTTCATCCAGTCTTTTCTGAACAAAGATTTCATGCAATTCAGAAAGAAAGAAAGAAAGAAAAGAAAAAAGTAATCATGGTACCAATATAGTTTGAGGAATGCTATCTCCTCCTCCTCCTCCTCCTCCTCCTCCTCCTCCTCCTCCTCCTCCTCCTCCTCCTCCTCCACCGCCGCCGCCGCCGCCACCACCACCTTTCAGGGTCGATAAAATAAGCACAAGTTGAGCACTGGGGTTCATATAATCAACTAACTCCGTCTCCCTGCTAGGACTTTCCCAATAATTCTGGTCATGCCAAGGAGACAAATTTTTTGCAACAACTCTACTGGATGCTCTATTCTTGTCTCCTTTATGTTCCTCTCAATATCTTTTG
The DNA here is from genome assembly GCF_046866305.1 of Octopus bimaculoides. Classification (NCBI taxonomy): domain Eukaryota; kingdom Metazoa; phylum Mollusca; class Cephalopoda; order Octopoda; family Octopodidae; genus Octopus; species Octopus bimaculoides. The sequence goes on from NC_142928.1 coordinate 58,583,532, forward strand.
ATACTGTCTCCAAGGCCCCAACAATAATTGGTGTTATAATGTAAGATGGATAATGATATTGTGCTCAGATAATAGCTTAATAAACATGAAGAAGACATTGCAACAATTCCAAACTGAAGTGCAAAATGGCAAACTGTAATTTCAATTGTCCACAATGCAAAATGAACCATCTGTACCATGGTATGTGTGCTAAGGCAAAAAGAGTAAATCCACAACAATGAGTCAATGTATATCTAATGTCACCTGATAGAGTAAGTAAAGTGTCCCTTTGGATGAATTGACATAAGCTTAAATAATAAATGATGTGGGAGTGAAAAACATCATATGATAGAATTGTGTCCATTGATTGGACGACACTTAATAAACAATGTTTTGTGTCAAGATTACTGGAGTTGTCTCAATTGGCACTATCTTCATCTTTTTCATCTTCCACAGTCAGGCTATCTTGTATTTAAGAGTATTGTACACATCTACTTTCTCGTCTTTCTTCTTAACTATTCATAAGTAAAATGGGTATTCAACAACAATTACTGAGCACACAGCTGGTGTCTGGCTATCTGGCAGCCAATGTGTTACACTCCTCTCAGAGCATCTCCCCAATGGATTGACTCTTGTGACCATCAGCATGTGTATGGTGGTGATCTAGTAGAATTGTTAGAGGGTTGCACAAAATGGTTAATAGCATTTCTTCTGACTTCAAGGTCTGGTTAATTTTTACATTCTCTATGCATGTCACTAGTATAACTAAGATATGTTATATAACCTTAAAAAAATATATATTTTAATAAAAAATAATATAGTAGATGAGTCATGCTATTTATGCATTTATTAATAAGTTGAATCATCACTTACAAGGAAGGCGATGAAACCCAAAACAACAAATAACTATATCTCAAAAAATATACATCCATGGGGAAAACCAATAAGTGTTTTAAAATCAATGTAAGAAACGAAAAGAAAACAAGAAAAATAGTTTTAAAATACCTAAAATCATTTGTGATGAAAATTACTTGTTGAGATGTGATATTAGAAGTTATGAGGTGATATCAAAAGGTTCCTGGATTAGTTATGTTTAATAAAAAAATAACTTATTTACCCAAGTTTTACATCATCTCCTTTGAAATAATCACCTTGCACACCAATACACTGGTCCCAGCATTCCTGCCACTTTTGCAATCCTGCTTGGAAGTCATTTTTATAAGCAAGCCAGCAACCTTCTGCAATTTGTTCTTGATCTCAACAACGGTGTTAAAATGGCAACCTTTGAACTGCATTTTCATCTTGGAGAAGAGATGGAAGTTCACAAGTGCTAAATCTGGCAAATAGGGCCGGTGTAGAAGTGATACCATGTTGTTTTTGTTAAGAAACTCATGGGTGAGGAGAGCTCAGTGACAGGGTGCCTTGTCATTGTGAAGAATCCAATTCTTTGCGCTCCACAGATCCAATCACTTTCGCTGAATTTCCTCTCTAAAACTCTTCAAAACGTCATTGATTGCCCTCTGATGATCCTCATGTACAAGCTGATGAATTTTCTCCCCATTTCCAGGGGTGATGCTTGTTGTAGGTCTTTCAGATCACTCATCTTCCAGGGACGTTCATCCACTTTCAAAGCATCCATGCTACTTGAAACATTGTGTACGACCCATTGCCTTGTCACCGTAAGCTTGCTGAAGCATGCTCAATTCTTCTGTAGCAGACTTCCCAAGTTTAACACAAAATTTCACATTGGCTCTTTGTTCCAACTTTCTGTCCACGACAGAAATCGCATACACATAATCACATGTGTATGCATACATGTGATTACAAAAACAAATTCCACAGCTTGTGAAATAAACACAGCAATGTCACTTGGCACACTGCCTCATGAAGGTCGCTGCTAGCTCTCACTGTACTTGCAACCATGTTCTACCATTTGTTGGTGTACTACAGAGCTAGTCCAGGAATTTTTTGATATCACCTTGCATTACAAGTTAACGACTGGAGTATATTCATGACCTATATTCATAACCAATATTCGGTAATATTTCAAGGTTATTACCATCACTAATCAGAGTATATATTGGTTTCAAATCTTGGCACAAGGCCAGAAGTTGGAGGAGTTGGGAGTAAGTCAATTATACTGACCCCAGTGTTCAGCTGGTATTTATTTTATCAATCCAAAAAGGACAAAAGGTAAAGTCGATCTTGGTGGAATTTGAACACAGAATGTAAAGACAGTTGGAACACTGCTAAGTATTTTGTCCAGCATGCTAATGATTCTGCCAACTTGCTGCCTTAACCAGAGCATATATTAACTACTATATTAATAAAGAATTCTTAGTATTTCTTTTCATGTTATATTTTGAAGCTTCTAGACATTTGATAGAATAGATTATATGAAAAATTTGATGGATTGGAAAGAAAACATAAGTACTGTGAAATCTTTCCTCTAAAATTCTTACTATTGAAGTAAAATTTTACCTTTATTCCATTGAAACTATTTAATGCTTTCATAGCTACATACAAATTTAATTGAATTGCTAGCAGCATATGGCATTCAACCACATGCAAGTAAAAATATCCATGTTTATTTTGTTTAATGAGGCACAAAAAAGCCATCAATAATCCCTAATTTTAATTACACAGCAGTTTTGTCAACTGTGCATCAGCCCAGACAGCAGACTGTTTAACACTGAAAGAATTAAAATGAATTTAAAAATATACATATGCATGCATGCAAGCGCACACACACACACACACACACACACACACACACACACACACACACACACACACACACACACACACACACACACACACACACACACACACACAAACTGAATTAATATTTTAATTTCCAAGTGAATCTATATTACACAGAACACATTTTAGTATTTGTTAATTATTATTTACAATGAATATTAATTTCTTTCGATTAGGCAAAAAGCCAAGCATTTGAAATGCATAGATGATTGAATTAACTCCAAAATATGTTGATGTTTTCTTTCATTGTATTAAGAAGGATGAAAGCTAAATTAACTCTGATATGATTTGAACTCCAAACAAAGAAGCAAATGATCAGCGACAATAAAATGTCCAGTATGGCATTCAACTATCTCAATTAAACTTCATTACAATTTTCCATTTATCTACAAAAGATATCAGTGGGTAGTGAAGCTTGCACAGGTATTGCATAATCTGATTAGAACCCTTTTGATACTAACTCGTTTGAGACTGCCTTTAGTTCTTTGATACAAAGACTGTCTCTTGAAAGTGTTCAGATTTCAATTAAAACCTTCTATCATGATTTTATGTAAGAACATTAATATCAAGTTGTGATCCAAACATTGACTTAATATACCAATTAATGAAAAAGTTAAGTATTTATTAAATGGTTACAGATTATTAATTATTTTCAATACAAAGTGAAACTTAGAACTCTGTATTTCATTTTAAATATGATCATAAGACAGTTAAATGCTTCACATCATTTAGATTAGAGCATCAAAATTCTGAGATCAAATTCTGATGTGGTCAGTTTTACTATTCATCTGTGTGGTTCTGTAAAATATATATTTGTAAGAAATTGAAATCAAATCAAATGCAAACACCTTTACTAAAAAGGTCTCATGTTTTAAAAAAGTTAAAATTAATTGATGGTACCAATGCACTGCTTCATTTTTATCTCTTTTATGTTTTCTGCTCCATAGTATATGTGATATAATTTCAATGATAGTAGGTATTATAAGCACCAGTTTGTGACTTAAAAAGAGACTTTAACCATGTATCTATATTGCTTGCCAGTTGACTGTGCTACTAATTATATATCAGAGCACTGGCCATTCTTTCTAAAATATGGTGTCATTTTTTTTTTGGTTTTCTGTCTCAAAATAGTGGTTTATAAGCAGCAATTTGTGTCTTTAAAAATATTAGTAATTTGCTAGCATGGAACATAAACTTTAAATAGTGATGAAGAATCAGTAAGATCTGAGAAAAGCAGAGGTGGGCTGAGTTGTTAATTCTTAAGTACCAAAAATTTGCAAAATATGTTATTTTGCCATGTGGGAAATAAGTCTAATAGTTTGAGCAGGGCTATTTGTATATCACCTCTACACTTATTTAACGTATTCTATTATTGAACATTTCATTTAAACATAACTGAATTTTTTCCATAAAACATGTTTATCATATTTTTTGGTATACAAATCAGTTTTGTCAGAGCAAAATTTACAGCCTCAAAAGGTAGGTCAACTTATACACCAGAACAACTATAGAGAATCAAAAATTCCATGTGAAGTGTAACAGTGTTTGGAAAGATAACAATGATGTTTGAATGTTAATACTACAAATTTACACTAATACTACATTGACTTGTATGCTGGAAAATATGGTATATTCACCTTAAGAAATGTACAGAGCACATCTTGTTTCTGTGGTTCTTGATTGTATTTTATAAGGAGGACAAGATCCTATAAAGCGATAAAAGGTAAAGTTAACTTCTTGAGTCATACTGGTTCATAAGGGCCGGTTTCTCAGTTTCATGGTGTATATATTCCTTCACCTAGATGGGACTCTGGTCCTTCACAGGATTACTAATTTTTGCCAGCTGAGGGAACTGGAGAAATGTGAAATGAAGTTTTTGCTCAAGAACATAACGCATCGCCCAGTCCAGAAATTGAAACCACAATCTTATGATCATGAGTCCAACACCCCAACCACTAAGCTATGCATCTCCACTCTTGTAAAGAGACTAATGTTTTGAATTTCAGGTAATCAGGTAATTACCTGAATTACCTGAATTCCTGAATTTCAGGTAATTAAAATAATTTCCTCACTCAGAAGGATTTTTAACAATCAGTGTCATGAGACTTGACAACTAAACTGAATAAAATTTGATGCAGCCGAGACCAAGAATGTATGAATGCAACTGAAGTGGTTATGGAAGAATTATTAGTAAAATAATGGAAATGATCTAGTTAAGTCCCAAAGATGTGACTGGAAATTGGATAAAAATGTAACTGCTAAAATATGTTTTCCATATGCTATCAAACTATTATATATTTTATCAAGTCTCAGCAATATTTACACATCTTTCATTTCTTTTTCAGTCATGGAATTTGGTATAGAGACTGTATTGATTTTATTTACTTATTTATTTACTTATTTATTTATTCATTTATTCATATATCTATTTATTTATTTATTTATTTATGTCACAATTGGTGGACAGTAACATTGTTGGTTACAGGTCTCATTTTAAATGGATCAGTAACTAGTTTACTGCATTTCAGCAGGTTCAACAATGTGGATGAGGTTAGAAATGGGGGTACAGAGTTTTTTGTCTCAAAACTAGCCAAATGGTATAAGCATGGAATTGAACTCCAGCCATAATGATGGCAACAGACAGTAGAATAAGATGGGACATATTTTGATGAATAAATGCATTTTGTAGGTCATTTGTTTGAACTATTAATTAAAGCTTGGAATACAAAAAGACTTTTGATTCAACCTGGTATGTGTGTGTGTGTGTGTGTGTGTGTGTGTGTGTGTGTGTGTGTGTGTGTGTGTGTGTGTGTATTCCTTTCTGTGAAAGAGCGTAGGCTCGAACTGTTAAAAACTTTTTCACTTCCCGAGCGTTAAACTAATACATCTGTTTGTTGTCTACACCACTTGTCTTCGTCTTTTGTCTTTTTGTGAATTCTCCCCTATATATATATATATATATATATATATATATATATATCATCATCATCATCATCATCGTTTAACGTCCGCTTTCCATGCTAGCATGGGTTGGACGATTCGACTGAGGACTGGTGAAACCGGATGGCAACACCAGGCTCCAATCTAATTTGGCAGAGTTTCTACAGCTGGATGCCCTTCCTAACGCCAACCACTCAGAGAGTGTAGTGGGTGCTTTTATGTGTCACCCGCACGAAAACGGCCACGCTCGAAATGGTGTCTTTTATGTGCCACCCGCACAGGCCAGTCCAGGGGCACTGGCAACGATCTCACTCAAAAATCCTACGGGAGCCAGTCAGGCGGTACTGGCAACGGCCACGCTCAAAATGGTGCATCTCATGTGCCACCCGCACAAGAGCCAGTCCAGGGGCACTGGCAACGATCTTACTTGGCTTGCCGGGTCTTCTCACGCACAGCACATTTCCAAAGGTCTCGGTCAGTAGTCATCGCCTCGGTGAGGCCCAATGTACGAAGGTCTTGCCTCACCACCTCAGCCCAGGTCTTCCTGGGCCTACCTCTTCCACGGGTTCCCTCAACTGTTAGGGTGTGGCACTTTTTCACACAGCTATCCTCATCCATTCTCACCACATGTCCATACCAGCGCAGTTGTCTCTCTTGCACACCACAACTGATGCTTCTAATGTTCAGCTTTTCTCTCAAGATACTTACACTCTGACGGGTATTCACATTGACATTACACATCCAACGGAGCATACTGGCTTCATTCCTTGCGAGCTTACGTATGTCCTCAGCAGTTACAGCCCATGTTTCACTGCCGCAGTTACAGCCCATGTTTCACTGCCATGTAGCATGGCCGTTCGTACGCATGCGTCATACAGTCTGCCTTATATATATATCATCATCATCATCATCATCATTATCATCATCATCATCATCATCATCATCATCATTATCATCATCATCATTTAACGTCCGTTTTCCATGCTAGCATGGGTTGGACGATTTGACTGGGGGCTGGCAAACCAGATGGCTACACCAGACTCCAATCTGATTTGGCAGAGTTTCTACAGTTGGATGCCCTTCCTAACACCAACCACTCCAAGAGTGTAGTGGGTGCTTTTGACATGCCTCCGGTACAAGGGCCAGTCCTGCACAGGAGTCAGTCCAATGTTTTGTTCACATGCCACCAGCACGAATACCAGTAAGGTGAAGCTGGTAACGATCGTGCTCAAATGGTACTTTTTACGTGCAACTGACATGGAAGCAAGATCGCTGCTCCAGCAGTGATCCTGCTCGGATGGTGCTGCCAGCACTCCATTGGCATGGGCGCCAGTCATCGAATTTGGTTCAGTTTTGATCTCAATTGCCCAACAGGTCTTCGCAAGCTGTGTTTAGTGTCCAATGAAGGAAGGTTGGCATGAGTGCCAGTCAACGAATTTGGTTCAATTTTCGATTTCGATTTCACTTGCCTCAACAGGTCTTCGCAAGCAGGGTTTTGTGTTCAAAGAAGGAAAGGTACGCATAAGTGGGCTGACTACACCCCTGGTAAAGGCCACAGGTTATGGTCTCATTTGTCTTGCCCGGGTCTTCTCACGCACAGCATGTTTCCAAAGGTCTTGGTCACAAGTCATTGCCTCAGTGAGGCCTAATGTTCGAAGGTCGTGCTTCACCACCTCATCCCAGGTCTTTCTGGGTCTACCTCTTCCATGGGTACTCTCAACCGCTAGGCTGTGGCACTTTTTCACACAGCTATCCTCGTCCATTCTCGCTACATGACCATACCAGTGCAATCGTCTCCCTTGCACACCACAACTGATGCTTCTAAGGTCCAACTTTTCTCTCAAGGCACTTATGCCCTGTCGAGTATGCACACTGACATTACACATCCATCGGAGCATACTGGCTTCATTCCTTGTGAGCTTATGCATGTCCTCAGCAGTCACGGCCCATGTTTCACTGCCATGTAGCATGGCTGTCCATACACATGCATCATACAGTCTGACTTTTACTCTGAGCAAGAAGCCCTTTGTCTTCTCGCTCAGAGTAAAAGCCAGAGGTAAGAGCTCTCTGAACTTTGCCCAGGCTATTCTTATTCTAGCAGCTACACTTTCAGCGCACCCTCCCCCACTACTGACTTGGTCATCTAAGTAATGGAAGCTATCAACTACTTCTAGTTTTTCTCCCTGGAATGTGGCAGAAGTTGTCCTCCGCACATTTCCAGTGTTTATTGCTCCTGAGCATCTGCCACATGCAAAAACTAGCTTGCTAGTTAGCCTTCCTTTGATATTGCTGCACCTCTTATGTGTCCATAGCTTACACTGGGTACATCTTATAGAGTTTCTACCTACACCTTTCCTACAGATCGAGCAGGGCCATCTACCTGAAGGGGTTTGTGGTTTGTCTACCTTTCTACTTATTAGGACTTTGGTTTTAGCTATGTTGACTCTAAGGCCCTTCGATTCTAATCCTTACTTCCACACCTGAAACTTTTCTAGTTCTGGTAGTGACTCAGCAATTAGAGCAAGGTCATCAGCATAGAGGAGCTCCCAGGGGCAATTTGTCTTGAATTCCTGTGTTATTGTCTGGAGGACTATGATAAATAGGAGGGGACTGAGGACAGAACCTTGGTGGACCTCTACCTCTACCCGGAATTCTTCACTGTACTCATTGCCAACTCTCACCTTACTGACAGTGTTCCTGTACATGGCTTGCACAGCTCTCACTAACCATTCATCTATCCTTAGTTTCCTCATTGACCACCAGATAAGGGATCGGGGGACCCTATATTCTTTTATTCTTTTACTTGTTTCATTCATTTGACTGTGGCCATGCTGGAACACTGCCTTTAGTCAAACAAGTTGACCCCAGGACTTATTCTTTGTAAGCCTTGTACTTATTCTATTGTTCTCTCTTTTACTGAACCACTAAGTTACAGGGACGTAAGCACACTAACATTGGTTGTCAAGCAATGGTGGGGGGACAAATACTGACACACAAATACATACACACACACACACACACACACACACACACACACACACATTCAGTCTCCGCCTACCAAATTCACTCACAAAGCTTTGGTCAGCAGAAGGCTATAACAGAGGGCACTTGCCCAAAGTACCACACAGTGGGACTGAACCCGGAACCATGTGGTTGGGAAGCCACACTTGCACCTATACACATATACATACACACATGCGCGTGCCCCACTACCAACACAACCACCCTTGTGTAATGAGGGACTCTGTCTTCAATCTATCACTCACCATTACCCCTATCTCTATTAATAAACATTATTCTCTCTCATGTTTTCCAATTATTTCTATCCATGTTGCTCATTACTGACAGTCATTACTCCCCACTCTTTTACCATAGCTATCTATACCTGTCTTTTACATTACTACTCTTTTTATCACTCCTCATTTACATCCATCTCTCTTTCTACCTTTCTCTCCCATCACATTCTCTCTCCAATTAATCTCTTACTTTCACTAGCCTTTCTCTCTTCCATCACTCTATTTTACTTTCCATACCCTCTTATCTATTGTCTTGTTTTCTTCTGTAAGTCTCTCTGTTCTCATGTTATTCATGCTGTTTATATGTCTATACCAACAACCATTATGTAGCTCTTTATCACTCTCTTTCACTCTCTTCCTTTGATTTCTCATGTTCCTATCACTCTGGTTCTCTTTCATTAGCACCCCACACCTTCTATCATTCTCTTAGTCATGTTGCTTCTATTCAATCTCCTTACCAACAAACTTCATGTCTATCTCTCCCTCTTTTTCTTTCACACTTTTGTTCCTATCACTCTAGTTCTTTTTTTTCTTTTACTCTTCTATCACTCTTTCATTCAGGCTCTCTTCTCATCAAATTGTATTGGAAAGAAAGAAATAAATGTTTGAAGACAATGCAGGGAAGACAGGACTCTTTAATCTTGCTGGAGATGAGAAAACCCTCTAGGGTTAGTGAAAGAACAATCGTAGAGAGAGTCGAGAGGATTCTTTAGTCTAGTTAGGGACAAGACAACTTCTATAGTGAATGATAAAATGCAACCAGTACACTCTGTAAAGTGGTTAAAGATATGAAGAGCAGCTAGTTGAAAAATTATGCTAAAATGAAATGGACAAATGAGATGTGGCTCTGAATAAGAACTGATCTGAATGTTATAACCTATCCAACCCATGAAAGAAGTAAAAAAATGAAAAAAGTAAATATAAAATGATTATGAATGATGATGATGATGATGATTATGATGATGATGATGATGAAGATGAAGCGGAGGATGGAACTTCTTGACTGCAGCCATACCTACATCAATATTTAGTGTAACAGTCAGTTACATGATTGCATAGGTTACTGAATAAATTAAATTAATCTTTATTTTTACACATTTTCTCTAAGTTTCTGTTTTGCAACCATACTGAAATGTTTAATGTTCAGTTTAAATATTTAATGTTCTTGCAGCTTTTTTGCTTTTATAGGCCATAAAACCATTTGTGAAATTGCAACATTTTCCAACTTATTTGATACACTTTTACTATAAAAAGACTTAAGCACATCTGATCAGTCAAGTTACTAGGAAAAATAATCAAGATATTATCACCTTGATTCTGCCACCTTCACTAAATTGTGGTCAAAGTCTATGTACTTAACCTTCAATAACTAAGTTCGCCCACATGGTACCACGTAGTCATGCAGTTTACCATCACAACACTGTAAAAATAATGACTGCTTTGTTAGATCACAGAGATAAATTAAGTCATCCTGTAGAAAAAGTGTTGCAAAATTACTCCAGTCTGTCCCTTCCTTAAATTACAGCATAAATACTTAGTCTTCAGTGATTCTCTAATGACCTAGTAGCGTTAAAGTACAATGGCCATCATCTGTTATTCTGCAAAGTGTGAAGAATTTAAAATCTCAAAAGAGAATATTGGAGGCCTAATCCCTGTTTAATATTTTAATAAATCTCTAATAATGACTTATCTCAAAGTCAAAGCTATGTAATTTCTCCAAGGTAGAAATTTCTCATAATTTAATAAAAATATTTATAAATGAATTATTTATTTAGCAGTCATACTAATTATTTTTCAATTTGGGATAAATAGCAATAGATACAATTTTTAATGCAACCACAAAATTATATATATAAAAACAAATTCAACTTTCATTTCAAGAAATATTAAAATTAAAATTTTATTAAAATTAAAATTAATTTTCTAACCATAAAGACATTTAGAGGTAAAGTCAAATGTATAATTTTCATGTAATATATTTTCTTACATGTAGAACTAATAAACACTTATAAATTTCCCCACAAATTACAAAAGTGAAGAAATATTTTAAAATTTGCTCTTCTAAGTTGTGATTAAGGATCTGGAATCAAAGAAAATAGATTATAAAAAAGCAACAACAGATGACAAGTGATGAAATATTTTCTGATGTGTATGCATGTTTAAAAAAATTAATTTTCTTTTTAAGTTTCTTTTTTAGAAAATTTGATTAAGGATTAAAATTACAATATCAGAAAGTGCTGAGCAAATAGAATGTGGTTAGTGATCTGATTTTCATGGTAACATGTAAACATGATGATCGAATAACAGGAAGACTTTAAAATCAATATGGTGTCATCTATCATTGCTAATATTTCAATATCAAAATCAAAGCAATGTCAGTGCTAGTATAATCTGAACATTTGGGAATTAGGCAGCTGATTTTCTTTATTTACCTATTTATAGCTGATTTTCTTTATTTACCTATTTATAGCTGATTTTCTTTATTTACCTATTTACAGCTGATTTTCTTTATTTACCTCCTTATTTCCATGCACAAGTCATTGATGACTATTACATAACTTATATTGCACATCACATGTATTTTTAATTGATAAGAATTTTATAATTATTAGTCAATGGCTTCATAGTATTTATAGTGTTTAACCTATTAGCATTCATAGTGTTGTTATATTGTTGATACATCCAGATAAAAGTAATGACATGATAAAACGACACAAAGATTTATGAGAATGGGTTTAAATTTTACTCTAAACATTGGCAAAATATCAACAGTGGCTTGACTATGGTTTTGCAAGCAGATTTATTTATTCTCTAACCAATTCTTCTATTCTATGCCATAGAGTGTACTTATAATCTTGTGCATGTATTTCATGATTCTCCCATTACTATTTCAGTAAGTACAGTGAGGTCTATGCTTCACTGATGAAGCCATAATAAAGCAGAAACATGCCTGGAGTTGTCTCCTGGATTTGCTGAAATACAGCCAGATCTACTTGAGAATTGCTCTTCTATGTCACTTGCCAGTAATTTACCAGTAAAAACAATATTATTGGCATTGGCATTAACAAAGCTTTCAGTTGCTTTTGGTGTGAAAACCTTGTAACTTTTCTCTTTGACTTTAGTCTCCATAAAGCTCTTATTAATTACATCAGAAGCTTCCTGCCAGACTGATCTATTATTGCAAGTACTGACAGGATACTCTCCAACCCACACTCTATCAACTCCAAGGTTTGGTGGGAGTGATAATGACAACAACAATGATGATGATGCTGATAATGCTGATGATATGGTAACAATGATTTACTTTTGTCTGACATCAGGTTCGAGTTAAATAACAATCGACATTAATTCCATATTCACAATTTGCACAGTGTGTTGGGGGAGCATCATCATTTGACATTATCTGTAGCTTTCCGCATGACAGCAATTGAAAAATAACATTTCTGAAATGAAGAATGTGCAAGAGTAGACCTGTGGGCAAGAAGTTCACTTCAGAACCATATGGTTCCTTGTCCAATCTCACTGTGCAGCGCTTTGCAGTACTATTTTCTACTGTATTCTCAAGTTGACCAATGCCTTGTAAATGGAATTTGGTAGATGGTAAATTGTGTGAAAGCATGATATACATATACATCTTTATGTATGTATGTATGTATGTATGTATGTATGTATGTATGTATGTATGCATGTATGCATGCATGCATGAATGTATGCATGCATGTCTGTCTGTCTGTCTGTCTGTCTGTCTGTCTGTATGTATGTATGTTTGTGTGTATATATGGGATCTTTTTTAAAACGGGGGCCACATTTTTCATTAATGTTTTACGTAGTGTTTTTGGTACCGAAAGACTTTCAAACTTCGTATACTTATCTATTTTGTGTTATAGAACAGAAAAATATTTTTGTATTCGAATTTATTTCATGTAAAAAATTGTCTTATTTCGATAATTTCAACCAATCACTGACAAGTATTCAGTTGTTTACATTTACTCCTTTGGCTGATTAAGCCATAGCTTCGTTTTATTTGCTTTTTTCATTTTAAATTTGCTTTTTTCATTTTCTTTTTTTTTTCTTCGCTTTATTTGCTTTTTTCTTTTTAAATTTGCTGTTTTACCCTAACCCTAACCCTAACCCTATCACCGATAGAATTGTTTCAGAATCGTTTGTTTATGTAGTCGGCACTTAATGTATATCGGCTGAATGGACGTCAGTGATTGGTTGAAATTACAGAAATACGACAACTTTAACATGGAATAACTTAGGGATTTCTTTTTTTTTTAAGAAAACTAAGAGAAAAAGATGTTTTATATGACACATTCTACCAGTGTTCCAAGTTTCAAAGTGTTTCGTTAATGAAAAATGTGGCCCCCGTTTTAAAAAAGATCCTATATATGTATAGTCATCTAAGAATCCATAGATCAGAAAAAAACAGACACCCATATATTAGTCAATAGAACGAGTATATTAACCATTATAATATACCATGTCATAGCTCCATTTCAGCTGATCTTACCAATTGGTTTCACACAGGTATTGGGTAACTAGGTGATTACCTAACACTATATTCGTGTGAGTGGTGCGTATAAAAAAATACAGAGGTAACTCTTTCCTACTGTAGGGCAACAAATGTAGTAAGTGTAGGTAAGACCTTTCTTAGTTTAGTGGATAAACACATTTTTTGTATGAATAAGTTCAATAAAATATATAATTGACATACCTTAAGAGTTTCTTCTAGCAGTACAAATTGTATAAATAAAATATTAGCTGGTTGGCCCACATCTAAGACAGAAGAAGTATGGTCATTCAGAGGCAACACTACATGTTCCCTTGTGTAATGTACCCCACCTCCAATGCAAGACAGGCTGTCATATATGAGGCGAAAAGGATGTCAAAGGAACCCAGAGGGCAGACAAATATGCAGAAGTATGAGGGTGCAACAGAAGGTCCTTTTAGGGCTAAATTTAACAATCATAAGTTCTCCTTTAATATCCAGAAAAAATGTAATGTTACAGCTCAGTCTAGGCATGTATGGTCATTGAAGGAAGGTACCACAGTTTACAACACCAAGTGGAGAGTGCTGGAGAAGTGCAAGCATTATTTGACAGTAGCAGGAAGTGCAGGCTATGCCTGGTTGAGAAAAGAACTGTACTCAAGAACTCTTTCACCCAGACATTTATTTAAACTGAAAGTGCAAGGTTTTCCACTCATGCCCAAATGAAAGGCAGTATATGATTGGTTACCTACAGACTCCACCATGGATATAAACATTAGGATTTCCACTATCAGTCTTCCCACCACCGCAACATGAGTCGAGCAGTGTCGACCACACTCGACCTTACACATGTAAACATAAGCATATACACCCACACATGGGTTCAGATTGGGTGTGTACTCTATACCCTCTTTCACAACACCTTCTGTACACATATTAATTCCACACCATCTGCATCCCAACCCCACTTTGATGACATTTACCACTCACTCAAATTTTTGAGGGTGAAGGTACATAACACTTGATGGAATCCACCTTTAATTATCTCCCACAGATTTGTTCCATCTCTTTCACAACACCCATAAACTAGATGTGACACTTGCTAACTTTCAGTAGCAGAGAGGCATCACTATTTTGAGTGCAGCATTAGGTAATCATCAAATTACCTCAATTCCTGTGCAAAACTTCTCATCACCATTTGGTCCAAAAAAGGTTCATTCATGAGATATGACAGCAAAGAAGTACACATATTCTCTCTCTGCACATGATTAGACCCAGAAAGTTTGTGAGGAACCCAGTGACCCAACTTACTGACTTTCTGATGGCACACAGGTGTTGATGAATGGTTGACTGACCAAATCCAACTGCTAGTTCCTCAACAGTTACGATGGGATTTTGTTCCACCAAGATTTGCAGGACATCCTTGTTGAGCTCTACAAATCTTCCAGAATAAGGCTTATCTTCAGCTTGGAATTTCTGGAAACCCTTGACACTGGCTTATGCTTTTTGTCCGATCCCCATATACTGCATTAATATTCCTGGTACTTTCTGTTGCGTTGTTGCCTTTATTGAAATCAGAAAGCAAAATATGCTGAATATGCTCTTTTGTCACTTCCATTATAGCTTTGAAAAAATAACTGTTAAAATCGAATTGCACTCTTCAAAACTTGCACTAAGAATAAGGACAAGGTAAAATCATTACCTGTTTTTATAGCAAGTTGATGCAGGTAGTTTATCCCATCCCCTTCAAGGGTTTCAGTCCGACAAATCACCCCCAGGAATTAATTTTTAAGCCTAGTACATACTTACTCTTTTGGTCTCTTTTGCTGAGGTCATAGAGCCATAAACACACCAACACTGGTTGTCAAGCGGTGATGGGAAGACAAGCACAGGCACAAAGATCACACACACATGCACACACATACACACTGGGATTCTTTCAGTTTCTGTTTACCAAATTCACTCACAAAACTTTGGTTGGCCCAAGGCTATAGTAGAAGACACTTGCCTAAGTTTCTGCACAGTGGGACTGAACCCAGAACCATGTGGTTGGGAAGCAAACTTCTTATCACACACCCATGCTTATTTGTACATGTATATATAAAGAGTAAAGATCTCCTTTGATCATGAATGACCATGGGATTGCATCTAGAAAGTTCCCCTTTGAGGCACAAATCCAGGCAGAGTTGTTTATGGAAGACCAGCATATAAGACCCATGCATATAAGCCTCCCCTCTCTATGCCACTGATGTTATCCAAAGGAAAGGCAAAGGCCAATACAGCTTGGCACCAGTGACATTCTAACTCATTTCTACAGCTGAGAACTAGAGCAATGTAAAATAAAGTGTCTTGCTCAAGAACACAATACACAGCCTGGTCTGGGAATTGAACTCACTACCTAATGATTGTGAGCCCGATGCACTAACCACTGAGCCATGCATCTTCCCTACACACACACACACACACACACACACACACACACACACACACACACACACACACACACACACACATATACACACATGCGCACACATATAGATATATATATGTAAAAGTATGTACATATGTGTGTGCATTTGTGTGTAGCAGTGCATCAAATTGTATCCCTGACATGTCAAAAAGGAAACTAAATCATTTAATAAACATATTGAGATCAATATAATCAACTAAAAGCTTTGAAGACAGACAGTGTCCCCGTGTAAGTGTAACAGAGTAAATGAGATATGAAATTACTCTGAGATTTTTAATCCTTTTGATCCTAATTACTTATGTTCATAAGAAAGTCAAGGAGAAAGGACCAGAGAATGTAGTAGGATTGTGTAGCACATGAAGATAACTGGTTTTCTCTCTTTAGTTTCATATATTCTTCTAATTCTACAAACATCAACTATGTCTTGTATTTCTAAGGTTTGATAAAATAAACACCATCAATATACTGAGGTACTTTAGTCAAATATTTTCCTTGCCACTTAGGCATTTTTATTAATCATAAGTATGAAATAATGTTAAAAGAACTTACATCCTTTAATTTGTGTGAATGTATTTCCATTTGATATTGATCAATGATAAACATGCTTTCAACAAGATTGTGAATGTAGTTGAATTGTACTGTTAGATATTAAACAGCGTTTTATGAACAGTTAGTTGCACAGTTGAGAACATAATGTGAAAAATCATAAAAATGCACTTTAAATAAATAGTATGGAGTATATATATATATATATATATATATATATATATATATATATATATATATATATATTCTTTTCTACTCTAGGCACAAGGCCTAACAGTTTTTGGGAGAGGAGGCCAGTTGATTAGATTGACCCCAGTATGCAACTGGTACTTAATTTATTGACCCTAAAAGGATGAAAGGCAAAGTCAACTTCAGCAGAATTTAAATTCAGAATGTAAAGACAGATGCTCAATCTGTAGAAAAGGTGTTGGTAGAAACTCCATAAGATGTACCCAGTGTAAACTATGGACACATAAGAAATGCGGTAATATCAAAGGAGGGCTAACTGGGAAGATAGTTTGTGTGTGTGGCAAATGCTCAGGAGCAATAAACACTGAAAACATGCAGAGAACAGCTTCTGTCACATTCTAGTTGATAGCTTCCATTACCCAGGTGACCAAGTCAGTAGCAGGGGTGGATGCTCTGAAAGCGTAGCTGCTAGAGTAATGATAGTCTGGGCAAAGTTCAGAGAGCTCCTACCTCTGCTGGTGACAAAGGGCCTCTCGCTCAGAATAAAAGGCAGACTGTATGACACATGTGTGCGAACAGCTATGCTACATGGCAGTGAAACATGGGCCGTGACTGCTGAGGACATGTGTAAGCTTGCAAAGAATGAAGCCAGTATGTTCCGCTGGATGTGTAATGTCAGTGTGCATATTCGACAGAGTGTAAGTGCCCTGAGAGAAAAGTTGGACCTAAGAAGCACCAGATGTGGTGTGCAAGAGACACAACTGCGCTGGTATGGTCATGTGTTGTGAGTGGATGAGGTCAGCCGTGTGAAAAAGTGTCACACCCTAGGAGTTGAAGGAACCTGCGGAAGAGGTAGACCCAGGAAGACCTGGGATGAGATGGTGAAGCATGACCTCCGAACATTGGGCCTCATCGAGGCAATGACAAGTGACCAAGACCTTTGGATATATGCTTTGCTTGAGAAGACCTGTCAAGCCAACTGAGACCATAACTGTGGCCTATGCCAGTGCTGTATAACCAGTCCATTTAAGAGTACCCTTCAATCATTGTACAATAAACTATGCTGTTGAGGCAAGTGAAAACGCAAATGTGGCCGATGACAGTACCGCCTTATTGGCACATTGCAATTGCACATTGTTAGTGCTGCTGGACTGGCTTCTCTGCAGGGGATACGTAAAAAGCACCATTTGAGCGTGGCCAATGCCAGTACTGCCTGACTGGCCCTCATGCTGGTGGCATGTAAAAGGACCCACTACATTCTCAGAGTGGTTGGCGTTAGGAAGGGTATCCAGCTGTAGAAACTTTGCCGGATCAGATTGGAGACTGGTGCAGCCTTCTATCTAGCCAGCCCTCAGTCAAACAGTTCAACTCATGCCAGCATGGAAAGTGGACGTTAAACGATGATGATGATGATGTACATATATATTGCATGTATATAGGTATGTATATATGTATGTGTAAATATATATTATTTACATACATATTTCTGTGTGTATGTATCTATATTTTGTTTATATGTAAATGTGTACATATACATAAGTAAATTAATTCTATGTATAGGTGAAAACATCACATATTCAATTGCTCTCTGAAGCAACAGTTCTCAATGATTCATTGCACCAACACTATTCCCAAATTAGTCATATTGTTCTGAAAAGAGCCTTAATCATTGAAGTCTAGACAGAAAATAACATACAGCTTTGCACTTTAACACATCCTTACATTTTTATACTTTTCACATTTTCTCTTTCTGTTTGTAATCTGAACAAGTGAAAATGACAATAGATTCTTTGAAATTTTTTCAATAGAAATTTTTTTATACAGAAAAAAAAAAATGTAATTTTCAATGGATTTCTGTAGAAGCTTAAAATTGATTTTCTCACATTCATTTTTTTAAGATAGTGAGTTTTAAAAAAGAAAATATCTCACTTTATTCATTAAAGAAAGGGAAAGAAACATTATAAGTGTGCCACAACAGAAGCATTTAAACTGCACAATGTAACTTCATGTAGCTGCAGCAGAAGTAATAGTAACAGCAGCAGTAGTACTTGTAGAAATATAGTCATCAAGGCATTAGTAGACAAATCCTTGGGAAACATTAATTTCTCTTTGTCTTCCTAGAGGGATGCAAATATCTATAAAAAAAGAGAATATACATACATACATATGTATGCATGCTTGCATGCATGTATACATACATGCATACATACATACATACATACATGCATACATACATACATACATACATATATATGTATATACATATATATATATATATATATATATATATATATATAAAGTGTAGTATATTGCCACTTAAGTGTGGCTGACCCCTAGGGGTGGATGTTACTGTTGCTTTTAGCCCCAGGAGGACATCTCCAGCTGGCTTATCGACACACGACTGTGTCCTGTTTGCCAAGGGTAGTTATCCCTCTCACCAACATCTGCAGCACGAACGGATCCGGATTTCAGGGTTATTTCCCTTCGTCGGCGTCCGATAGCCGCTGACCTTGGTGAGAGAGACAAAAACCTGGCAATCTTATATCTTCTTTTCAAGTGAAATTCTTCACTGATATCGAAAAGGTGAAAACAAGCAATGTTAATTCTCTAAATGAAGTATTAACAGTAACTGCACGATAAAGTGTAGTATATTGCCACTTAAGTGTGGCTGACCCCTAGGGGTGGATGTTACTGTTGCCGACGAAGGGAAATAACCCTGAAATCCGGATCCGTTCGTGCTGCAGATGTTGGTGAGAGGGATAACTACCCTTGGCAAACAGGACACAGTCGTGTGTCAATAAGCCAGCTGGAGGAGATGTCCTCCTGGGGCTAAAAGCAACAGTAACATCCACCCCTAGGGGTCAGCCACACTTAAGTGGCAATATACTACACTTTATCGTGCAGTTACTGTTAATACTTCATTTAGAGAATTAACATTGCTATATATATATATATATATATATATATATAAACATTATATTATTGGTTGCAGTTTGTCACAGAGCCAGAAAATGTTGCAAATTTTCCAGAATTCCTCATGAATATTTTGATTGCTGATCTTTAAATAATTATATTTGCCCTGTGCTCATTGTTTTTATTGAGCACCTGTAATCAACTTCCTGAAAATATCTATGAGACAAAGGTAACTGATTGAATAATTGAGAGTGAAAACATAAATTTAAAACATTAGATTCAATTTTTTCTGATAACTGGAATATTAGTCTAGATTAGATTTGATTGCTAGACAAGGATTAGTGGTAGCTGCTCCCTGTTTATTTGTAATATATTTGTAATCCCTGCTTAGCTCTTTTGTTGCCCTATTTCTATTGGTATACACTATCTTTGTTTTAATTAATTTTGATATAATTATTATTGAGTTATATTTATGGTAATATTTACAGGTAATATTCAGTGTGTATGTCCCAGTATTAGAATAATACACTGGTCTCTGCATGTCATATAAGGCAACTAAAAGGGCTGACGATAGGAAGAACATTTGACCATAAAACACTCCCTCGGAAAAACCATCCAACTCATGCCAGCATGGAAAATCCAATATAAACTGCTGTTGATGTGATTAGAAGGTCATATATCTATGCTAAATTTCTTTCTCTGTTGCTTTATATTTAAAAGATATTAACAATGGTTTATCGACTGATGACCACATTATTTATTAAGAAGTTCAAAACTCACTTGGAAACTTTAAGAGGATCATCATCTTCCTCATCATCATCATCACCATCATTGTTTAACATCCATCTTCCATGCATGCATAGGTAGGATGGTTCACAGGTTCTGGTCAGGTAGAAAAACTACCCTATGCTGTTCTGTTTTGGCAGGGTTTTTACAGTTGGATACCCTTCCTAACACCAACCACTCTGCAGAGTAGATTTAGTGCTTTTTACGTGGCACTAGCTCAGGTGAGGTTAGTTTTGGCATGAATTTTACAGCCAGATGCCCTTCCAAATGCTAACCACTTTACAGTGTTGATCTGGATGCTTTTTATGTGGCAGGGTCACCAAGTAACTCACTGGCAGGGTCACCAAGTAACTCACAAGACAAGTAATTATGAGAGGAGCAAGGGCATTTGAGGAGGGGAACTCATGTCAGAGGATGAAAGATTAGAGGGTGACAAAGAGACAGAGAGGCAGAAACAGGTGTCTTACTATAACAGAGGAGGCAATGAATTCGGTTATCCAGTATCAGATGATGAAAGGTTAGTGTGCCAGAAATATATACTTACTCTCCTTTTCCTCCTTCTCCTCTTCCCCTCCTCCTGGTCTTCTCCTCCTTCCTCCTCCCCTCCCCTCCCCCACTACTACTACTACTACTACTACTACTACTACTACTACTACTACTACTACTACTACTACTACTACTACTACTACTACTACTACTACATTAACCTCTCCTTGTTAGAGTTGTCTAGTCTTGTGTCATATCCATCAAATCTACATAACTCATTCATCTCTCCTCAAATCATCCATATTGTGTATAACCCCACTTATAGTAACCCATTTTTGTTTTATTTTTCAACTCCACAAAAAAATCTTGCACATAAATATTAGATTCTTGTAGCACTCCATCTTAACTAACATTATCCAAGTCCTGACCTTCCTGAACATCAAACTGGATCACTCTCTATCAAATACCTTTCAACCTTCCTATTCTGTGTTTACCAATCTGTAGTTATCCCAGGTCAACATTGATCAAGCAGACCTATTATGAAAGGCGTTTTAGCACTGAGTATTCTATCTTTTCTGTATAGCTAGGACTTCCAAGACATTAAAATAAGATATGAAAGAATTTAGCTCTTATTTCTTGCAGGCCAAATGACTACATAAATGCTCTCTCATTGGCAAATTTTACCATGAGATTTTCATCCTAGGACTTATGTATTAAAAAAAGCACATTATTTATGGGATGACACAATATTTGGAATATCTTTACATTTCATTAACCACATCTGTTTTACTCATTTCAGAAGGTTTGCGAGGGTTAGGTAGAGCTTCTTCCTTCAGACTAAACAAATAATGACAATAATAAAGAAAAAGAAAATAAAAAAAAAATCAATTAAAATGTAACAAATGTTGGTAAAGATTAACTGTTCCTTTTAAAGACATATAACTAATATAAAGATATTACAAAAATGTCACTACTAATGAACAATTAAAATAGAATTCAGTATTATATAATTTTGTTGATTCTAATAATAAACAGCATTAAGCTTGGTAATATGTCTAGTGTTGTAACTATTTAAAATATTTAAAATGTTTAAATTCTAAGATTAGTTTGTGTTAATACATTTATGATTTTACAGATTGTTAACTCTATCTTGGGAAATGAAACATTTTTTTAATATTCATAATTGCTCTATATTTTGTTTGTTTTTTATCACTCATTATCATCAGATGTCTTACTCCTTGACTTCTTGATATGTACAAGCTATTTGGCTGGATTAGAACTTGAATCTTTATTTCTAAACCAATGATAGTATAAGCATCAGTGGCATAGTGGATAAAAGTATTTGAAACCAAAATGTACAAGTAACAGAGAGAGAGAGAGAGAGAGAGAGAGAGAGAGAGAGAGAGAGAGAGAGAGAGAGAGAGAGAGAGAGAGAGATTTATGGCATCTAGTCTTGCTCATTTATTCTATTCTCCATCTCTTTCTTACAATATCTACTGCTTCTACAGCACTATCTTTGCTGAGTCATTGCTCCTAGGGGCTTCTTCCCTCTGGTCCTAGGGGCTTCTTCCCTCTGGTATTCATTCTATGCTCATGTTCACTTTTCAATTGGCAATTTATAACAATTCAAATTAAACATTAATGACACAAAAGCTCATCTAGTCTAGGTAGAACACTCCTTTCTCCTTAGGATGAAAGGTCAATGAAGTAAGATCCAAGAATATACTGGATACCTCCTCTCTTTTACAGAAAACTCTTTATGACTATGAAAGGATGAAATCAATATTTCACAGTCATTAAACATGGCATTTTGTGCAATTCTGTTGTTTTAAATACTGAGGAGAATTGTCCTTTTGATCAGAAAACTATATAAATCCATTTGTATGTAGGGAAAGTTACATCATCCATTTAAAATGAAGCTAGGATTAGAGGTTAATCTCTAGTGATAATGAACTGTTATGTTAATTCAGCAATTTCAACAGAAGAATCTGATGGAATTTCAGACAACCTAGATTTCTTCACCAGAATCTAGCCTCATGTTATTATGACAGGAATTGTAATGTCAATTTAATATTATCAACTAAAAGGATTACATTTACATGGTAATGTTTAAAGTCTCAAAAAAGGTATTGAGCTGGCAGAATCATTAGCATGCCTGGCAAAATGCTTAGTGGAATTTCGTCTGTCTTTATGTTTTGAGTTCAATTTCTACCGAGGTCAACTTTACCTTTCATCCTTTTGGGGTTGATAAAATAAGTATCAGTTTAACACTGGGATCGATGTGATCAGCTTAGTCCCTGTCCTGAAATTTCTAGCCTTGTGCCAAAATTTGAAGCTAAAGTCTCAGAGAAATCTCTTGTAGTGAAATACTGGACATACTTGGTGAAGAAATTTCATAAGGATATCACATTTTGTATTTCATTTGCTTTGTTAGTCTGTGGAAGAACAAGAACTGTTTTTATTACTTTGTAAGTCTACCTTGATGGGATAACTTTTGTGTCATCATCATCATCATCATCATCATCATCATCATCATCATCATCATCGTTTAACCTCCACTTTCCATGCTAGCATGGGTTGGACGATTTGACTGAGGACTGGTGAACCAGATGGCTACACCAGGCTCCAATCTGATTTGGCAGAGTTTCTACAGCTGGATGCCCTTCCTAACGCCAACCACTCAGAGAGTGTAGTAGGTGCTTTTACGTGCGAACGGCACAAAGGCCAGTCAGGCAGTACTGGCAATGACCATGCTCAAATGGGGTATTTTACGTGCCACCTGCACAGGAGCCAGTCCAGCGGCACTGGCAACGATATCGCTCGAATGACTTTTCACGTGCCACCGGCACAAGTGCCAGGAACGCGAAGCTGCGGCACAAGTGCCAGGAAGAGGATGCTGGTAACAATCACGATTTTGCTTTCGCTTGCCCCAACAGGTCTTTGCAAGCAGAGTTTAGTGTCCAATGGAGGAGACATTGGCATGGGGGACAGTCGTCGAATTTAGTTAGATTTCATTTGCCTCAACAGGTCTTCGCAAGTGGAGTTTAGTGTCCAATAGAGGAAAGGTACGCATAAGTGGGCTGGCTACATCCCTGGCAGAGGCCTTGGATTTTGGTCTCGCTTGGCTTGCCAGGTCTTCTCACACAGTATATTTCCAAAGGTCTCGGTCAGAAGTCATTGCCTCGGTGAGGCCTAATGTTCGGAGGTCGTGCTTCACCACCTCATCCCAGGTCTTCCTGGGCCTACCTCTTCCACAGGTTCCCTCAACCGCTAGGGTGTGGCACTTTTTATACACAGCTATCCTCTTCCATTCTTGCCACGTGACCATACCAGCGCAATCATCTCTCTTGCACACCACAACTGATGCTTCTTAGGTTCAACTTTTCTCTCAAGATACTTACACTCTGTCAAGTATGCACACTGACATTACACATTCATCGGAGCATACTGGCTTCATTCCTTTTGAGCTTACGCATGTCCTCAGCAGTCATGGCCCATATTTCACTGCCATGTAGCATGGCTGTTCGTACACATGCGTCATACAGTCTGCCTTTTACTCTGAGTGAGAGGCCCTTTGTCACCAGCAGAGGTAAGAGCTCTCTGAACTTTGCCCAGGCTATTCTTATTCTAGTAGTTACACTTTCAGCGCACCCTCCCCGACTACTGACTTGGTCATCTAGGTAATGGAAGCTATCAACTACTTCTAGTTTTTCTCCCTGGAATGTGGCAGAAGTTGTTCTCTGCACATTTTCAGTGTTTATTGCTCCCGAGCATAGCCAATTGTCACTCATGAGAGAGCAGAATACAGCTTGGTAATACTTTCCATGCTTTTGCTTGACATCCTCTCATCTCCCTCACGATAGAATATCCAGGATGTGACAGTTGAATTGAAAGGGGGTCACAACTGTGGTAATGAACACTCAGCTGGTGAACATTGCCACTGAGTGGACTGGGGTAACATGGAATCAAATACCTTACTCAAATACACAGCCTGGTCTAGAAATTTAATCCAATGACATTATGATTCTGAGCTAAATGCCCTAACCACTAAGCCATATACCTCTAGACACGTGTGTGCACGCATGCATGCGTATGCATACACACATGCATGCATGTGTGCGCACGCACACACACACACACACACACACACACATTAATGCACACACTCACAGACATTCACATTGGATATGTAGTCTGAAAAAAGAACATTTATTCAGGGTCAACCTGGGACTAAATAAAAACTGGAAGTTGTATGTTTAGATCTCTGAGGTTTAGTGATAAGACTTTTTGTCTATAATATAGACAAAAATTCTTATTACTAAAAAATCACAAGATATAGACTCTATATCTTGTGATTTTTATGTGTATACAGATTACAGTACAGTGTAAACATTGTGTTTGAATTATTACATTCCTAGATTATGCTAATGTACCTATTTCTACAATTATTGATCTCCCTGGTGTCCTAAATGATTTCATGAGACCTATTTCTAATGCAAATTTTAAAGCTCTTATCATCTTCATCATAGTTCTAGTTGCATGAATTTGAAGAAATATGGCACTTTGAATGCCTTTTTAGTAGAAAGTGGGTTATACATCTTTAGATGTATACCTGACTTTCCTACTATAAAATTAGAATATAATGGAACGCTGAACTCCAGACTATCAACTTAAACAACATTTATTCAGGTGGTAAATATATACATCTTTTAGTTCTTGTTGTTACAGCTTCTGTTGTTGGGACGTTGTTCTGTAGTTGTAAGCGAGCTGTCGAGTGTAAGTCCGAAAGATGTAGAGAGACAGCTTAACACGTAAAGAGACTGTCTCCAGGTTGGAGTATTAGAGACACTCTTGACACGTCCGTGCTCATGGTCGGCCGACCGTAAAAGAGAAAGATTAAAGCGGGAACGCTTGCTTGTTTAATTCCACGCATGCGTGAGACTACGCATGCGCACGGCGTTACTACACCTTTGAAAGAGAAATGAAAAAAACCCAAAAAACATGATGGTTAATAGCTTGATAATCAAATTTTATTCAACTGAAGACTATGCTTGATGAATATACTTTTTAACTGCTTCAATACATCTGCTAACGTTGAAAAATTGATACAAACTTATATTTTTAGAAACGAGAATTTGTAGAGTATTGCAAAATTTCATTGAAGTGTGGAGTGAAAAGTGCATCATTTCAGACTCAGTGGAAAAAAGAAGTCAAAAAAGTTGTTGGTTTTGCTTTAGATAATGAATATCTTTTTAACAATAATACACAATTCATCATCAGTTTTGTTTAAAAACTACTCTTTCATATTAACATGTGTCAGATGAATCTACAGAATAGCTTCTTGAGCATTCTTTTAGAATTCCATGTATTTTGGCTGTGATGACACTTGATGTTACTGCTTCATTCATATTTTATTTAGTCTTTCTCTGTTATAGCTTCTTCCACTGTTAATATATAACACCTTTCCCTCCATTCGGTGTACATTGAGAGAAGATCTATGTTGTTGCTCTCCCCATTAAAAAATAGCAAACAAATCTCCATCAACCACACTTTACATATTGGCTGTGGTTTGAGGGAAGTTTGGGTTAATGCAATGGGATGTCATGACTGGAATACCTTTGATTGTAGGCCTGCCCAATTAGGACTGATTTAGGATAAACAACAACAACAACATGGCCATACCAGTGCAGCTGCATCACCTTCACACATTAGCCTTTAATACTCAGTCACTCTCAGCACACTGAGTTTCATGTAAGTTAACATAAACAGTTTGTGAAAAAGATTATCAAAAATAAAGTTTCACTGACATTTGTAATTGAACTTGGTTTTTACTTTGTTAAATGAAGACCATTTTCCTGACTAAATACATCAACATCATTTATATTGTATGTAATTTCATAGCTATTGCAAAAATGATTTAATTGAATAGCAACTAATATATTACTGAACTTGTATGATTGAACAGTACTTTAAAATATTCACACTATTATCTTGTCAAACAGCAGTTCCCATACAAAGGAATTGTAAAAAAAATAGTTGTATTCAATCAGGCAATGAAAGACCTGCATTATTTCTTTCTTTCTATATTTTAATATTCCCATTGGGAACATAAAGAAAAAAACATGTAAAAATTTGAACATAAGACGTTAAAAGAAGAATTCTCAACTAACTACTTATTAAATTAAATCCTTACCAAAGTATATTTCTATGACTGATAAGTAAGTAAGGTTATTTGGTGGAATATTATATAAAACAGAAGGACCTGCTGTTGACCTAATTGTTAGAGTTCTAGCCTTCAAGGTGAACAGTTGATGGTGGTTCACTGGCATAATGATCTATGGAAAAGTGTCTCTTAACTTAATGCAATTTAGTAATAGAATTAGATACTACAAGAAGGTGCAATTCATTCTTGTGAATCACGAGGTTTCTATGAGATAATGTTGCTTTAGCATATCATGCTGAGCTCCACGTCTTATGTGCTAGCTTAAAGAAGGATGGGTTCTATTAGACTGACTTCTCTTGGATACACAAAATGAAGATATATGAGTCAATTAGGAAGCCTATGCATGGTAACTAAACCTATTTTGAAACAACAGTCAAATCTGCCTTCAAATTACACCCTATCATCTTGTTGTATCAGTGTCTCATTGAATAATGTAATCCAAATTACTCTTTTACTCTTTTACTTGTTTCAGTCTTTTGACTGTAGCCATGCTGGAGCACCTGAAAAAAAATGTAAAAGAAAATTGATAGAATGGATATGGTTTGAATGTACAAAAGCGAGAAGTTTGGAGTGAATTATCAGCTTCAAATGAATATAAGAAATCTATTATATGTATTGAGTACTCTTTCTCCTGTCTGTACACACACACATACATCTTTGTCGTTGCTGTTGTTATTGTTGTCATCATCGTTGTCGTCATCATCGTTGTCGTCATCATCGTTGTCGTCATCATCGTTGTCGTCATCATCATCATTATTTAAGGTTTGTTTCTATGTTGGCATTAGTCGAACAGTTTGAAGGACCTGATGAATGGGAAGACTGTGCCATGATTCAATATTGACTTTTATATAATATATATATGTACAAACACATATATCCATGCATTCACACACACACACACACACACACACATGTGTATGTGTATATATGTATGTATGTATGTGTGTGTGTATGTATGAATGTACATATGTATGTATGTATGTATGCATGTATGTATGTGTGTGTGTGTGTATGTATGTATATATGTATGTATGTATGTATGCATGCATGTATACACACACTCACACATATATGAAATGCAGAAAATGTAACCGGTATTTTTGAACTTTATATAACATACTCATGTTCTGCATTTCTTATTAATATATAATGTAGCTCAAACTCCACATGCTAGCCTATACAGATATGATGGTTATTGTCAACTACAAGGAATATAGGAGTGGAGTGTGGAACTGTTTACTGAGCCAATGTCTTTTGATAATGTGTCATGTCTGCCAAAACACACACACACACACACAAACTCATACATGCATGCACATTCATATGTAATATGCATGTGTGTGTATGTGTATTATGTATCCATACAAACAAACGCGTGTGTGTGCACACACACACACACACGTATATATATATATATATATATATGTATATATATATATATATATATATATATATATATATATATATATATATATATATATATATATATATATATATATATATATGTGAAAGAATCTGCTCAATTAGCAGATGAAGGTGAAAGTTGGCTGCTGCCCATTGCTAGGGAAATACAAAGTCTGGTGCCTCCAACATATGCTTATACCTAGGTTGCTGTGGCCACTACTCATGTACAAAATTGTCACAAGCACAGTTGAGGCAATGGAAGTGAAGATGACCACAAATTCACCAGGAAATGGCTAAGCTGCCTCCTAAAGTATCAGATTTTGCTCTAAACTGCTGACAGCCAAAGTTGTGAAGAAATCAAAGCAAGAAAGATGAGTTTACAGATGATGTTAAAATACTCCAAGGATTGAGTGGTGAGATCAGTACTGTCTATACTGAAAACTGACAGGAAATGGAAGGTCCTAGATGCCACAGCAGATGCTAAAGAAAGCCTTGCCCTTAAGGAAGTCAGTGGAATTACCCAGGCAGAGAGACAAGAGCTAGGCACATGCAAAATGTAAAGGTGGTAAAAAACTATGGGTAGGGACCTCTGAGACTTGGTAATTTGAGAAGTAAGGTAAGAGGAAGATGAAAGGAGGCACACAAAAGCAGGACAGCAATCTCAACAAAGACAGTAGATGAATTGGGATGTGACATTTCAAAGGTTGCTTACAAGGAGTAATGTGTGGAAGATGGCAACATTCATATAAGCAATGTATGCCCTGCTTTTATCGAAAACCAACCTTGTGAAATGGGGAAAAGAAGAGAATCCAAGTTGTCCCCTAGGCAAGGACAAACAACAAACAATGGAATGTGTTTAGTTTCTGTAAGGTGGCCCTTGCCAATGGCAGATAAACATGGAAACACAACAGAGTTCTGGAAGAGCTAATTTGTTCAATCAGGGGCCATGTGCAATCTGAAGTTATAATCTTAGTCTTGTTGCTTAGAGAGAGGAAAAGAAGTACTTTGGGTAAAAAAATGATACTCAGACAGGAAGTTTTGCCTGGACAAAATCTACTTGGACTTGAAAGGGAAAGGTAAATATCTGCAAGCCTCCTAGACTGGCAGAAAAAATGTCTAATTTCATCAGTATGAAAAGACAAAGACCAGATATATGTTCTATGATTGAAATCAGGTGCCAGAATCATCTTGGTCAATTAGACAGTCTCTTATGAGATCCAACTTCCTGAGATCACTCCTTACCACTTCCTCCCCTGTCTTTCTGGGTCTCCCTCTTCCACGGGTACCATCCATTTTCAGTGATTGGCACTTCTTTATGTGGCTGTCCTCATTCATGTGTATCACATGTCTAAACCAACATACACATTTCTCAATACATACTGCTGTTATTACTTCCCTCCCTCATTTTATGCCTCCATCGTAGATGGGTAGACTTGCTAGTATTTAAAATTATATGTTATATACAGAGATATAATTGGCACTCATTCAGTTACAGCGACGAGTGTTCCAGTTGATCTGATCAATGGAACAGCCTGCTCATGAAATTAGCGTGCAAGTGGCTGAGCACTCCACTGATGCACATACCCTTAATGTTCCCAGGGAGGTTCAGCATGACACAGAATGTGACAAAGCTGGACCTTTGAATTGCAGGTACAACTCATTTTTGCCAGTTGAGTTGACTGGAGTAACATGAAAATAAAGTGTCTTGCTCAAGGACACAACATGCTGCTGGTTTTCAAACTCACAATTTATAGCATAGAAGACAACTGGTAGTTTTTATGGGACAACTTTGTGAGGGCTACAGTTTAAATCTATGCCTGGAGCAAACTTCCAGCCAAGGCAGAGCCATAAAAGCAAAAGAACTTCTTGAAAAGATTGGTAAAATGGAGGCAGCAGAAAATTATATCCAGTAACTAGTATGGAAGCTAGGTAACATGTTTAATTAACAAAGGGAGGGTCAGACATGAGATATTGTGGATTGCAAGATAGTATATCAGAGAGAATCAATATGTTGAGGATGAGAAGTGTATGCAGATGAATAATAGTACACTTGCACTAGAGGATTTTCATAATAAGGAGGCAGAGAAGTGCTACTGTGAAAAACTAAAATGGTATTAAATGTGGAGAATACATGGGTGAAGAAGGTCTTCTCAACAAAGTGACCTGCTATCCTAGTCAACAACAGTATAATAGATAAAGCAATTAAGAATATGAAGGTAAGAAAAGTTTCTGGTTCATCAGGAATCACTTGTTGAGATGTTTAAAATATTTGGTGGAGTTATGTCTAGCATTGTCACCCATATAGTTAATCTGGTTGTACAGGAAGGTATCCTACCCAATGGCTGGTGTGACAGCATTGTATAAGAATAAAAGATATATCTTAGATAGAATTACAGAGGTATCAAATCGTTGGACCAGGTCTGAAAGTTATGGAAAGAGTTAGAGACCAATTAATTAGGAAAAGAATTAGACTAGATGAACTGCTGCTTGGTTTTGTGCCAGGGCAAATTACTATTTATACTCTGCCTCTGCACTCAATTTGTCCCTGTCAAATCCTCTCTGCGTCTCATCTTCCTAAGCCCCATTCTCCCCTAACTACTCTACTAACTACATCACTAATCAGCTACTGTACTCATATAAGAGCAGAACTGCAAGTATTTTTATTCCCTTTTGTGCTACTGGTTACCCCTCTTCTTGGAACCATTTCCTTTTAGTATTCATCCCTCTTTCTCAATATCATGCTTGCCTATCTGCCTGTGGGTAGGCACAAAGTAGACCTAGATGAAATGCAGTTTGCTTGGAAGAGGTCACTGATGTAATCTTTCTAATGAGGAAACAACATCAGAAATACTTGGTTAAGAATAAACCACTATTCTTAGCTTTTGTTGATTTGGAGAAGGCTTTTGACTAGATGCAGAGCTCAGTAATTTGGTGGTTACTGCAACTACAATGGTTTCACACTTCAAAACTTGTTGATCTCCTGTGACCGCCATTCAGGCACTCCTGACTCACCTTTCCTTTCATCATCTATAATGTGTCTAATACCCCTAGACCCAACATTACAACCAGTCCTTTCTTCCTAGGATGTCAGTTTTCTGGAAATCCAGTCCCAGTGTGTTTTTCCTGCAGCCATTGACTTTCAACAGTTTAATTGAAATGTTAAAGGCATCAGTTTTGCAGGTTTTGGAGGGCCAGCAAAGACTATGGGCACAACTTCTTCTCCTGTCTCAAACTAATAAAATTTGATACCACTCTTTTGATGGGTTTAAATCTCCTTTGGCATTCTTATTCCTTTTTCAAACTTGTTTATGCATGTTTTCATTTGAAGATATAGTTAAAAATTCCAAACTTAGAAAAGATGAGTTTACATTGTGTGTGTGTCTTTCACTTTTTGCATAAAGATAGATATATATTTTGTTGGCTTGTGTTGAAATCAGTTGTCTTTTTGACATTGGCCCTCTCAGTTAACTTCAGAGGATTATGCTTTTCATTTGTGGAACAGGTTAAATTAGGCTTAAATATTATTTTACTATATATTGAAAGTTACAGAGAGGGTCATAGCACAAAAATTTTAGGGAGAAGGTTATTTTAGATGAGATGCAGTTTAGTTTTGAGCTAGGAAGAAGCACCACTGATGCTATATTCCTGGTAAGGTAGCTGCAGGAGAAGTACCAAGCCAAAAATAAATAAACTCCTGTACTTGGTTTTGTTGACATGGAAAATGTCTTTGACAGGGTCCCCGGCTCCCTTATCTGGTGGTCAATGGGAAAACTAGGCATAGATGAAAGCTGTACAAGCCATGTACAGGGATGCTGTCAGTAAGGTGAGGGTTGGCAATGAGTAATGAATTCAGGGTACAATTAGGGACTCACAAAGGATCAGTCCTCAAACCCCTCTTGTTCGTCACAGTCCTCCAGGCAATAACAGAGGAACTTAAGTTAGGCTGTCCCTGAGAACTCCTATATGCTGATAACCTTGTTGTTATAGCTGAATCACTATCAGAACTAGAGAAGAAAATTTCAGGTGTGGAAGCAAGGTCTAGAATCAAAGGGCCTTAGAGTTAATTTAGCAAAAACCCAGTCTTAGTAAGTGAGAAAGCAGACAAATCGCAAATTTCTTCAGGTAAACGGCCCTGCTTGATCTGTAGAAAAGGCATAGGTAGAAACTCCATAAGATGTACCCAGTGCAAGCTATGGACACATAAAGAGGCCCAGCAATATCAGAGGAAAGTTAACAGGGAAAACAGTCTTTGTGCATGGCTGATGTACAGGCACAATAAATACTAGAAATGTACAGAAAATATACTCCATCAAATGCCAGGGGGATGCTCCAAGAGCATAACTGCTAGAATAAGACTAAGCTGGCCAAAGTTCAGAGAGCTTCTACCTTTGTTGGTAACAAAGGGCCTCTCTCTCTCAGAGTGAAAGGCAGATTGTATGATTTCTGTGTGTGAATAGCCATTCTATACGGCAGTGAAACAGGGATTGTGACTGCAGAGGGCATATGAAGGCTTGAAAGAAATGAAGCTAGTATGCTTTGCTGGATGTGCAATATCAGTGTGCATGTATGATAGAGTGTAAGTATCTTGAGAGAAAAATTGGGCATAAGAGGCATCAGATGTGGTGTGCAAGAGAGACAAATGCACTGGTATAGCCATGTGATGCATATGGATGAGGACAGTTGTGTAAAGAAGTGCCAATCTCTAACTATGGAGGGAAATTGTGGAAGAGGTAGACTGAGGAAGACATGGGACGAGATGGTGAAGCATGATCTTCGAAAGTTGGGCCTCAATGAGGCAGTTACCAAGATCTTTGACGATATGCTGTGCTTGAGAAGACTTGTTACAACTACGATTTCACTTGTCAAACCAGTGAAATTGTAGTCGTGGCCAATGCCAGTGTCATGTAACTGGCACCAGTGCCAGTGGCACATAGAAAGCATCCATTACACTCTCGGAGTGGTCGGTGTTAGGAAGGGCATCTAGTTGTAGAAACCATGTCAAATCATATTGGAACTTGGTGCAACTCTCTGGCTTACCAGTCCCAGTTAAACCGTCTAACCCATGCCAGCATGGAAAGCAGACGCTGAATGATGATGATATATAAATAAATAAATAAATAAATAAATAAACATATATATATATATATATAAACATATACATACATACATACATACATACATATATATATATATATATATATATATATATATATATAAATGTGTGTGTGTTTGTTCCCCACCACACATATTTATATACATATGTGTTTTATTTATATGTACACACACACACACACGCATATAATTGTGCGCTCACTTGTATGTATATAGGCAACTATGCACTCATATTTCTAAGTGTAAGCGAACCATGCATACACGCGAGGCGATGCATATGTGTGCGTGCGTGCGTACACAAATACGCAACCGCTTGTATATACGCTTGGAAACTAGGCACATGCACACACATGGAACTAGATTTGTGACAGTGAGGCGAACTGTGTGTTTGTGTTCCAACGACATAATGTAGGCAGCGTCGTGGAGTTTTAGCAGTTAAGTTACACTTAATGCATCTTTCCTATACTGTCACTCTTATTAGACTTGAATACAGTTTCAGTTGCTATCTCGCTGCAGAAAACAATCCTTTTCTCACACGACTCGGAATTGCTTTTATTCCTTCCCTCCTCTTTTATACTTTCTCTCTTTTCCTTACTCCTTGCTCTCTGCTTTGTTGTTCTTTAAAAAGTGACGTTGTTTCAACAAGGGATTACATTACAGCCAGCTGATTTTCGGTGTTATTTCTTTAATGTCGGATCTTTAACAATTGTAAATAAAACTGGAAACATACAGGTGGCTAAGGTATTTCAAAGAGAAAACATTCTGATGTGACACTAATTGATATTCCACGATATTATACTGCTTCGCGAGAGCCAAAACAGATTTGATTAGTTACGCACACACGTATATAGAAACACGTGAACACATAGATAAGTATATATATATATATATATATATATATATATATATATATATATATATATATATATGTATATATTTATATTTATACCTGTTTTCATAAATCTTCTGTTTAGCGCCAGTAGTTCTTCAGCCAAGTGCAAAGAAAAGAGGAACAGAACACAACTCACCGGGAAAAATACATAAGCTACATCATATATAGATATTTTTCAAACGGAAAAAAAGGTAAAAATAAGAAAACTCATACAATTTGATAAGCTTCCATTCATTTGCAGTATGGGGAAGCGAGGCAGTAAACTGTGTTCTACTGAAATGAAGGAATTGGTAGCTTCTACTTATTGTAAGTAACAGTTTTATTATTTAATTCTTAGTTGAATCCTTCTTCTTTCCTTTCATCAATAATAGCAGAATTCCATAATGTCAATAATATATTTATTTGACTATTTTATCACCCCTACTGATTCTTACGTATAATCCTTCTTATAGACTTGGAAACACTTACATCACTCTACTAAGTGCCCTTCAACATGAAAGCTAAGGGTGAGCTTTTACTAACGTATTTCTCATGTTACATACGGGTGTGACTTTTATCTTTCTTTCGCCAGAACCGGGTGTTTTACCATAGACACGGAAAGGATGTCAACGTAAAAATTATATTTTGAGAAAAGCAAGGATTTTTTTCTTCTTTTTATGACCTGTTCATTAACAACACTTTTTCAATCATTCCTTTTCGAAGAATTTTAATTTCAATGAAAGTTTATGTATAAAATTTCTGCTACTTAAAATAGAATTTCCTCTCCATTTCCTTTTGAAACCAAAATTACGGAGAACACCCCTTCAAAGGAAACTAAGTTTTATACAGCTCTGGCACAATTTTAAATAACATCGTTGCTTAAATTTTAACATTGAAATGAATAATTTTGAAGTGTTATTCTAATCTTTTTCTACCTTTCAGTTTTTTTAAAAAATTCAGTTACTGCTTTTAAAGGTAACAACTAAAGTGTGTCATAACTTCTATCATAAATAAACAAGAAAACAAATAGCCAGTGGGTATTAGTATATTAGTTTTTGCCTGGGAGCTCTATCTAGCAATGTGTGAAGTCTAGATTATTTCAAGTAGTTTACGGAATTCTGTATATTATTTCAAAAATTTCTATCATTACAGAATGCTGTAACTAGCAACATAAGTGCATTGTTAATTGATATAATATAAAATCTTTATGGATCCAAATATTTTTCGTAACCAATCTGGCAACATTTGATGTTATTTTGCCACAAATTTTAACAAACTGTATCCATGCTCGTCGAACGTCATGGAGTTGAAGCCAATTATCAAGCGAGCTGAGTCTATGACCCGGTTTCAATTCTCTCTTGTAGCTATTCTTCTTTCTATAGAGTCAACTGAACGTGACACCTGTTAATTAGCCAAAAATGATTTTTCTGGGTATGGAAATCCCAGCAACGAACCATTGAAAAAAAAAAAAAAAAAGAATACATTGTTGCTGATTAAACAAGATATATTGAACTCTTTCAACTTGGAGAAGGGACAGAAATGAAATACTCAACAATTTATTTTTTTATTTTAGAACAGGAATGCATTTACGTACATTTGTATTAAAACCTTCAATAACTTAAGAACTTCTTTTAATTCTCAATAACTTTTCTCACGTTTTCCATTTTCTGAGTTCTTACTGTCATTTGCAGACCGGTCTTTTTTCTCTCTCTCTTTCTCAAATCTGTTATTATAGCAATTACTTTAATGTTTGCTCATAGATATTGCTTATACCCCAACATTCTCCTACTTTATTCGCTCCTGTTATTAAGAAAGTCTACTTTATATTTGTTTTATCATATACAAACGCACTCACATCGATTCTCGGTTAGTGCGATTTTACTTTCATCATTAATATTATCCAGAAATACGTGAGCATTACAAATTCTGTTTTTCCTTCTCCAAAAATAAGTGGCCTTGAACCAATATAAGGAATCCATAAATAAACCAGTTACATCAAACGTTTTGTCTTCTATTTTGATTTGCTTTGTAAAACTCTTAAATCGACTGTAGAACTTTAGTTTTATTGATCCCAGAAGACAAGTTGTCCTCCTTCAAGAATGTTACCGGCAACAAGGAAAACTGACTGTGATACAATATTGTAATGAATTTATGAATAAGATAAAGAGCCAAACTCTATACTTCAGGCTTCTAACTGTAGCTTTGAAGCTTCTCTTAAAACCTAAGATACACACACACACACACACACACACACACAGCAGTATGTTTGTGTATCTATTTATGGAGAATCAGTTGGAAAATGAAAATGGAATAAAGTTTGTCAATATTACTCTTATTTATATCCATAAGCTGTTATCTCATCACTAGGCTAGTAATAGATCAGAAGTGAAATATAGGCCCTATTTCAAACTCATTTAGTAACCAGTGCTAAATACGTATAACCTTTGAGTTAGGTAGTATATATGATGTATTTATAAATAACACACACACATGCATACAAATCAATGTTTTATAAAATTCGGTATCAAACATTCTTCCCACTCCAAGAGGTGAATCCTCACTCAAATTTGCAGACCCATACTAACTGGCCCACACAGCCATACAGAATGTCTCTTCTCTCTTAAATAGTTTCCTCTGCCTATTTTCTATTAATTTATTTCATGGTAAACTGATAATTGTTGCTCTTTCTTTTTTGTCCTCCTTCAAGAATGTTACCAGCAACAAGGAAAACTGACTGTGATACAATATTGTAATGAATTTATGAATAAGATAGTGTGTATCTGTGAGTGAAATCAATGAAACACCATAAAATGCAAAGAAACTTTTCCAAACTTTTCCCTAGAAGAATTCTAACATACTGTCCAATGTTTCGCATAGTTTCTGGTATCCTTCACCAATATACATTATTTATTAATAATTCTGTTTGAATTTTTGATATAATTTATGAAATATTTCTCTTTCTCTCATCAAAAGAGGAGTATGTTAAATTCCAGCAATTAAGAGACAAATACAAGTATATTAACAACAAAAAGTAATTTGAGAAAGTTGTACTTGATACATTCAAACATATTTTAGTATTTAAAATAAATATTTTTAGTTAAACATTTTGTTAAATTCTAGAAGTTTGAGCTAGAAATATGTTTGAAGATGTTAACTATAACATCCACTTCAAGAAAAAATAAAAATACTTTACTCTCCCTGCCTTAACTTCAACCATACTTGCAATGTATAGTGAGCAACAATCATGCCAAGTAAAGTGTGTCAGAATTAATTCATTCTGATAAGTTCATATTCTCAGTTTTGTGATTCAAATCTTAGTTCGATCAATATTGACCTGCTGTATTTTTGTGTTTAATAAGAATCAGATGAGTTAAAATGGGTGGAACAATTCAGAGAATGTAAAGGGTATTGATTTATGAAGTGGTAAGCTGTGGGTTTCACCAGTGATAACCTCCTTCAAGAATGTTACCAGTAACAAGGAAAACTGTGATACAATATTGTAATAAATTTATGAATAAGGTATGTAGTACCATGTGGTGTGATGGTACTTGGATTATTTCTTAAAAAACGCCAATGAAACTAAATAATACTGGGTGTATGTATACACAATATAGGTATGGCTGTGTGGCTTTACAACTAATTTCAGTTGCACTGCTAGGTATCTTGAGCAAGTGCCTTCTACAGTACCTTAATGAGTGTCTTCTACTATAATCGTAGGCCAGCCCTGTCGTGTGTGTGTGTCTTGGCATGTCTCCCCACAACACTTTTGTCTGGTAATGCATAATATTTTAATAGTTTGTTATCTATATAGTTTATACAATTGAGTCTTATTTAAAAGGGATGGTGTCAAGAGAGGCATCTAGCCATAAAACCACTGCCCCACCTCCAGTCCTCTCCAACCCAAGCCAGCATAGAAATGCAGATGTAAAAGTGATGACATGTGTTGAACTGCACCAAACTAAATACTTTGCAGTGATGGATTGGCTGAATTATGAGAATGCTGAACAAAATGTATTGTGGAATTTAATTTACATTGTTTCTGTGTTCACATTCTCCCAGTGTCAATTTAGCCTTTTGTCATTAAGCCAAGAACTGATGTGATGTAATGTAATCAAGTATATTCTTCTACTGCCACCTTCACCAAAAAAAAAAAAAAAAAAAAAAAATGTTGTAGGCCATGCTTTTGACAGAGGTCAATACTGTATGTTATTCTATAACATTCTGAGTTCAAGTCTGGCAAATCTTATAAGTATTAGTGTTGGTTTAATCAACTAAAGCTTCTTTACTATTGTCCATTTTAAAGCATGAATGTGCATATTAAACTCTACATCGAGTATTGATTCTATCTTATCCTAAAATAAAACTCCTGAAGCCTCTTCCTAATTGATGTAGTGGTAGTGAGATCTGAAAGACAATTTAAGGTCTAAATGATGTTCTTTTATATAACTTTCTTCAAAATAAGATAGAATTATTTTCTGTTCCATAGAATACTCACTAGCCTAGATATATTTTATATATAAATAATTTTGGGATAATTGTTTCTCTAACAAAGTTTTTATAGAAGTCACTGCAAACCAAGTAGATTATGTGTTGGCCTGAGTCAATTCCACATGTGCAGCAAGAGGGAAAGAGAGGAAGTTGCTTCTGGGTGTAAGTAGGAAAGAATACAAAATTACTGAGAATATTTGCTATGTCATTGGTCAATATCTAATTATCAGAACTTCATTGTATCCATTTCCAAGACATATTACTTGTTGGTTTAATGTCTTGTGAATAGGTACAATAGATAGGCGCAGTTTATCAGTGTAAGGAGCAGGAGCACAGCAGGAATAGTAAGTGCTTTATTAGTTTGTGATGATGGGTTGAAATTGTTCTTTGAAGCTTATGTAGCCAACAACATTCTAAAACACTATCCACAATCATCTTTGCTGTATGGAAACTATGGTTGTTATAATCATGGACTGTATGATGGAGAACATTCAGTAGTCTTGTTAAAAGCTACATGGTTCAAACATCAACTGCATAACACTTGGAGACTGTAATTTTTATTGTTTAAACTTGTCATTTAAAAAAAAATTATCTTTTTAATTTCTATTTTTAAATGACTTGTAGAATAACTCTTGATGGATTTAATTATCTGGGTATCAAAGAATCTATGAACAAATAGTACTTGACTAAATTAAGCTTAATTTATTTGTATTAGATTTTTCCCAAAGGATTAGGAACAGGGTATTCATATGTACAAAACAAAAAACCCAAACAAACAAAAGAACCTCAAATTGTTAATGTAAATGTTTAAAAGTAATCTAAAAGCATTAAAATTAATATTGAGGCTCTTCCATGCATCAAATTTAGTTTTGGACTATCATTTTTTTCAAATTTGAAGTATTGAAGAGATTTTTTTCTTTTGTATAATTTTGCTTCACTGCAAAATTCTGTTGCTATCACCAGAATAGCTTAATAGCTCTGTTAAAATCTTGGGAAAGGCATGAACAAACAACTTCATATTTTCTCCTTCTTCCCAGATCTACTGGCTACACAGGCTTCAAAATTTTGACTACAGTCGATATTTCAAAGATGATATTTCCACCCATAGAAAATCTGCTTAGGCAAATTCTGTCTAACCCATGTGAGCATAGAAAAGTGAATGTTAAAATGATGATGATAAAAATTTCAATTAATAAATTCATATGTAAGGTTTTTTTTTTAAATTGAGCAGCTTTGAAGTAATTAATGGATGCTATACATAGACTTGGAGCTAATATGTTATGTTAACACCAAGTAATTTGTTGAAATTATTAATTGTATATTTAATAAAATGACTGAAATAAGCTATGATTAAACATTTTTCAGACTATTAACCTCATTTTTAAAGATAAAATGTTTTATGATATTTTCTACATTTATACTATATTTTTAATGTTCAAGCACCAACTGGGTCGATATTTTACTTTATTTTAAAGGACTCCCTGACACTTAGAGATCATAACTGTTGTTTTCATTTATTTTGATCTTACAAATAACTTCTATTTTTATTCTTAAATTCATATATTTGATATTTTAAATTACCTTGGTGTCAAAAAATATATGAAACTGATAATCTTTTACCTGGATGTGCACATTCTCCAATATTGGATTTGGATGAGAAACCTTCGTTTATAAACATAATGCTTTTATCCAGTTATCTTGTGTATATGAAACAATTATAAAACAGTGTCTTCATAATCATAATTTTTATACCTGTATTTCTAAGTTTGCATAAGTTGGGTGGAGTTTCTCCAGCACGGTGACTCTCCATATATCACAGTTACTTGTCACTTTTCTGAGGTAGAGCTTTCACAACTTTTGTCCAGGCCTTGGTCTTCTCTTCTGCAGATTCCTTCCACATGGATCTCTTCATAATTATTTACTCAACTGTTACCTTTCACATGCATCATAGTCTGTACCAGCATAGTTTTCTTTCTTGTGCCCTATATTACATTTTTTCTTATACCCAGTTTTTCTATCAACTCATTTGTGATTTGTCATTCATGTATGTTAACATTACATATCCAGCTGATCATATATGTATCACTTCACTCTGGCTTTGTATATTTCACTCATCTTTCACATACAATATCCATGTTTTCCTACCATGCAACATCATACTTCATATGCAAGCATTACACAACCCACTTTTCCTTTTCAGCAGTGGTGTAGATCCTTGAGCTTTTCCAGCTTGTTCTGACTCTAGCTGCTCAGATTTAAGCACAACTACCTCCACTACTAATTAAGTCATTTAAGCAAAAAAACAAAAAAAAGTACTTCTATGAAACATTTGAACATTTGAATTTTATTTCACAGCTGTCCTTACTGCTAATTACTCTTCTGTATCTGTAACATACAAAATCTTCTCTCAGTCAGCCTGCCTTGAATCCCACTACACCTATTGTACACCTACTTATAATTTACACTAAGTACACCATATGAAATTCCTACCAACTCCTTTTCTGGATACCAATCATGGCCACTCCCTGGATGGCAGTAGATGTCTGTCCGTTTTTCCTACTGGCTCACTAAAACTTTTGTCCTTGTTTGATACATTTTGAAGTCATTTGATTTTAGGCTTTGTTTCCATA
Source organism: Octopus bimaculoides (assembly GCF_046866305.1). Lineage (NCBI taxonomy): Eukaryota > Metazoa > Mollusca > Cephalopoda > Octopoda > Octopodidae > Octopus > Octopus bimaculoides. Next base: position 58,625,120 of record NC_142928.1, read on the forward strand.
TTTTGAATTCTTTTTTCTCTAAATATTCTACAGATATAGCTGAGTACTAGGTTACCAACATGTAAGAGTAAACTTATCTTTTATGACTTGGAGAACTATAAACTGGAAGGAACTCAGTCCTGATGCTAAATTCCTTGCTGAACTCATTACTCCCTCCCACCTTGTTGACACAATATCTGTACATGGCTTTCATTGCACTCACAAGTTAATCAACTATACCTAATTTTCTCAGTAGCCTCCAGACTACAGAGTGTGGTAGCCTGTCAACAGGTCAATGAATGTTAGATATACTGACTTAACTCATAGCTAAGAACGTCTCTTATAGTTGTCTCATTAGGAAAAGAGCATTAGTGGTACTCTGGCTTAGCACAAATCCAAACTGCATCTCATCTAATTTTCTTTCTAATCAGTTATGCTAAAAGTTTTTCTCTTATATTTTTGTAAGTTGATCCATCAGTTTGAAACTTCTGTAATTGCTTCTTTTTAGAGCAACTATTGTGTCCTTCCAGCATTAGAGCTATATATACATATTTCATGTCTAAAGATGAACTTTTAATGTATGACAAGGTGGTTTTATTTATTTTTTTTTCAACTAAAATAGAAGTAAACAACACATAGATTGAATCTGGAAAATTTTTTTTACATCTCTTTCACCCTTAATGAATTTCAAAGGTTATTTTTTGATAAAGTAATTATAGCATAAACAGAGGTAAGTTGGTTAAAGTAAGAGTTTTCTTTTCTTCTCTTTTTATGAGTACAGTCTCTTTCTCTCTCTTTCTTTCTCTCTTTTTCTCTAGTTATCAAGGTATGTAGATTGAATTTTGACCATTTCTGGCATTGTCTGTTTATATATTTCGAACTTCACTTTTATTTCTTTGCATTTTAGTGTAATTGGAAGTTCTGTTTATTCTCTCTTCAACACACTTTTAGCAAGTGATATTGATTTTCACCACTATTGATACACACAAAATAAAAAAAAACCTTTGTAGAATGTATGGTCATCAATTTATCAAATGGATATGCCATTTACTTTTGCATTATATATATATATATATATATATATAATTCATTTACGAGATATTGCTGTGGGGCCATTCTACAACAGTTTGTATAATTAAGTGACTTTTGAACTTTACAGTCTATCAACCAAGATATTCAGATATATGAATTAATGCATTATTTCTTTGACTCATTGGGCAATTATTGGTATTTAGCTGGATTTAATTGTTTGGTATGCTTATTAAAGAAATGATTGCACAATATGATTACCCAGATGTAGCACATTCTATCAACTACTATTAATTATATTAATGTAATTATCATTAAAATAACTTTCTCTTGTAATATATTATTGCAATGCTTCAATCCTTTCATTTTGCAAAACACTTTTTTCTGTAACATACTATATTGGCTTTCAATAAACCATCTTTCCACAAGCTAATTTCTGTAATATTGCACTTACATTTCTTTGGTGTCTGTGATCTGTTTCTCTTTTAAATATTAGATAACTAGACATCTTCAATCTTTATTTTATAAATATTACTTTTTCTCTTATTCAATTAATTGTCTTTATAACTTGGCTTCTTGAATGATTTATAACAAAGATTAAGTGTGTTTATCATTTTACCATTGATGGCTTAATATTAGACCAATTTTCCTCAATCTCTTAGCAAAGCTATTATATGGTTTCAGAAGTGAAGATAAAAATTTGGATCCAAAATCATTGTCTTAATCAGAACATCTGCGATTTAACTCTTTAGCATTCAGAATACTCTGTCAAATGTAATGCTTATTTATTCACCTTGTTTTGAATAAATCTTGCATTATTTCCTAGCTTTGAGATTCGATGATATGATTGTTTATTTTTTTAATGACATTGCAGAGTATATGTGAGAGACCAGATCTGGTCAATTTGAACATAAGACAAGTAGAATATTTGGGCTGGATATGGCTGGTTTAACCCTTTAGCATTCAGATTTTTCTGTCAGCATAAGACTTATTCATTCACATTGTTTTAAATTAATTGTGCATTATCTTGTAGCTTTGAGATTTTGATGATGATGTTTATTTTTAGAATGACATCGTAGGGTAGATGTGAAAACCCGGATTTGGCTGGTTTGAGCATAAAATGAGAACACTTGGACCAGATATGGCCAGTTTAAATGCTAAAGGATTAAATGTTAAAGAATTAGTTATTGCAAAGAGTTATGAGCTATACTTACTTATCACAGCTATTTACTGCTAAATGAGCTAAGATTAACCCATAGCAGTGCTAGTAGGCTACAAATTGTTAACCCTTAGGTCAACAGGCCATCATTCTATCAACAGCTACAACAGATGCAAGCTATAATGTTGAAGCTATTTTGGTGTGTATATGTGTTTACATTTGTCTGGCTCAGATAATCAGACAATGACTTTACAATGTGTCTGTTTTGTTAGAAGTACCTGAATTTGAACATGTAATTCTAACGTCAGATGCTATGAATTAGCCCCATAACAAGTCTAAATGGTCTCAATATCAATGTATTGTATGTTAACCATCATCACCAGTGAAATTTCCTGAAACCTGTAGCATCTCCATTAACATGTGTTGGATATGTTTGGTCTACCAAGAAATATTTCTTTTCATTATTATCACACTATATTTATCTATAAAATTCAAACAACTAAATTTTGACTTCGTCAAACTTTTCTTGTTCAGCTTCAACATTTACTTTAATCTGACCTGATCCTACCAAGTAGGGAAAAATAGACATTTAAATGATGATAATTGTACACTTATGTATAGACATATAGATAGACAGATATGATATGCTTGTTATGAGGCTAATTTAAAATATTTTTCCATAACAAGCAATTACAACTCTTCGAAACAAGTAAATCAATAATTGACTCTTCAAAACAAGCAAATCAATAATTGACTCTTGAAAAGAAACAGATGAATAATTGGCTGTATAAGCAATAGATGTTAAGATATCTTGAGGTGAGAAAATGATGTTCATAATATTAATTTGTGTTATTAGAATTTAGACAAATGATGATGATGTTACTTGTTTTGGGAAATTTTTTTTTTCTTATATAAAATGACAATCTTACCTGTGTTTTGAATGTTGATATTTTAATTTTTAAAGAGTTTGCATTCATTTATACTCTTCAAATTTATGAAAGATATTCCTAACAATTTGGAACTGGTTTACAAAACATTTTCTCTGTAGATGGTTGTTATTGGTTCCAATAGTTTTATTCAGTGCAGTTGTTTGTTGGAGATAAGTATATAGTTCATAGGTTGTGCGTATGTATGTATGTATGTATGTATACACATATCGTTGCTATTATGTTAAACTGTCGTATGTCCAAATTTGGTCAAATGCATTTTTCCAGTACTTAGTTTCGCTTGCAATAGCCAGTTCTTTTGATCAAACTATTGTATCCCCAGCTGCTTCAGATGCCAAGATATCAAAAATTTTCGAAGTGTAGTACAACGGTTTTGCTATGGAATGGTGAAACTATTTTTTTGTTTCCTGAAAAAGCAACGTTTTGAGCTTAGGACACTTTTGCATAATAGCAATATTATATATATATATATATATATATATATATATATATATATATGTCTTTGTGAAAATTACTTGATACAGTTTTATTAAGTATAAAAAAAAGGTTTAAAAAATGTTTTTTAGAGTTATAAATACTTTATTAGAATGTCACTAACCTTTGTGAAAGAAGCACTTTTGATTATCTTTTCAAACATATATACCAAAATAGTATCATATATTTTAGAAGTTCAGTTTGAGGGAATATAGAATCTCAATGAGCTCTGTTCATATTGCATATTACTTTTCTTGTTGTTTAGTTCCAAGTAAAAGTTGAGTGATCAAAACCTCTAGTTAGAAATATTTCAGCCATGACCACCTAGGTTTTTGTTTTTTTTTCAGTATATCTTGGACAATGTTTTTCAATGTGGCCTTCCTTGTTTGAGATAGTAGAGTTTTTATTCAAGAGAGATCTGACTTGCTATTTTGAGCAAATGGAGTGTGTGCAGACTTCTCTTAGTCTCATAAGTATTACTCTGGCAATGTTTCTTGAGTTGACTTCTGAGACTAATTATGATATACAGTTTCCTGGAGTATTTCATCTCAGTATTTGTGTTTCAATTTGCCTCTTGTTTAGAACAATTTGGTTTCCAAACACCATTGGATGTATTGAATACATAAAATATTCCTAGCTAAATTTGAACTTGAAATTTTATTTGTAAAGAAAATCACTCTCATGCATGCACACAGTGTGCATTTTTTAGAAGTAAATGCTCAGAATTTAAATCCACTCTGAGACAGTCTACATTCAGAATATTTGATGATGGTTAGATATTGGATTTATCAACATGTGTAAATTGAATTGAAATACAAAATATGAGACTAATTGTGTGAGATATTTTAATGTTCCTTGGTAATTTGAAGTTTTTAAATATTCTTTTTTCTTTTGGCTTCCATTACCCTAGTGCCACTTATCAATATTTTATTACTTTTCCTCATCTAAAATTTTAAAAATATCTAACTGGTCATTGAAAACAAGGAATTAAATAAGTTGCAAACTTGATGAACTTTCAATTTGTTACAATTACTGTGAAGGTTGGGCAACTTACCTATTTACCTTCTCATAAATGAAATTTAAGTAATATATGACAGGAAGGACATCCAACCATTGAAAATGTTTCAGTAAATTCTGTCTATGATGACACACACATATACAAACCATATATATATCAGTACCATCATTCTGTTGATACTAATTGCAAGAGGTAGTAGTTCTTTATAATTTCTTTAATTTGGTTAGTTGAGGAAAAACACGTGATCATAATACTTTGATGATTAAATTCATAACCTTTTGAATCAATATTCAGAAGCCAAGCTACAACTATATACATACAATTGATATTAGAAATATCTAATTTTCAAAAGCAGCTGTTTATAAACTGATTTGATAAATTACTAAATTTAACACGGTGTAATTTTTTTAAACAAATATTAAAATTGTTAGACATGATCTTTTTAAATTAATATTTATCAGTGATTAACGTTGTTAAATGTAAGATTTTAAACTTATCAGTTTTTTTTTTTTTTAGAAATATTGGTTACAAAATGTAAACGATTTAAGAAAGAAATTAATTGAAAGCTAAAATATTGCAAAAATATAGGCGATCCAATGTAAATGCATAACTTATTGTTATAAATATTGTTGATCGTTTTAAAGATAGTATTAAAAAAATCCTGTCTAGAATAGATCTTTTAACTGATCTGATTTCACAGAAATTTAAACGTATTATATAGATATATATATACAAAATTCTTCTATTTCTTTTTATCCTTTTTTTTTAGTTTCAGCAAATGTTAATGTAAATTTTAGAAATTTAAAATCCCATTAATGATCTAATCAACCATTAATATTCATCTGTCTATTTAATTAAAATTACCTTTTAATTACTTAGCAATTTTATTTTTTATGAAACTATACAACATATTTATTGTTTCATGAAAAGCCAGCAATTAGATTGAACAACTTATGAAGAAGCTAGGGTATTAAAAATATAAAAAAAAGTAGGCATATGTATTGTGTAAATTAAAGATGTAGCTCCTAAATTGATCAAAAAGAAACAATAAGTATTGTAGATAGGAATTATTTTGCCTATGTAATAATTCTAGAAAGTAGTGAAGGTATTAACTATTAGCAGGGAAGTGGATGGAAAACCTCATAAGTATCCAATCTTATGTGAATAATCTAATACCTCTATTTAGGTATCTGATAGGCAATATAGACGTCCTTGATGAAGATATAGTAACGTTTTTAGAAATTTTAGTTGCTTTGTTCACAGACATCAGAAAAGATAAATTAGTGTCTATTGTGATTATGGAGGAGGCAATAATGATATTCCTTTGCTACATGTGACTTAATTTTTAGTAAAACAAACTTAAAAGTCAATCAACCAAAAGCTCAGTAACCATTCTAGTGGGATTTTTATCTGTATTATAAGTTACTGGAGAGGAATATACCATCCCTCTTTCATAGATTGATGGTGAATGATTTAATAAGAAAAAAGATAAGAAAATGATAATTTCAGAAATGAAAAATACAGAAGCTAAAAGATGTCTCTCTCTCTGAGAGCAAGATTCAGCATGGTACAAACAGATGCTAATGAGCAGAAAAACAGAAATAGAGAGCTGAACATAGACAGAAACTGAGCATTTCTTTGAACCAGTGACTAGAAGAGAGACCTAGAATCATTGTAGTTCATATTGATACTTTTAGTTGTTACAGTTGAGAAAATAATTCCCTTTCAATGCTATTTGTTTTTGCTTTTGTGTTGTCTCTTTAAACAGACCAAGAATGATTTTGTACATTTGCAGTTATCTTTTAGATTATTGACGCATCCAGAATAAAGTATCTCATGATTTATGCAATATATCTTTTCAACATACAGAATGATATTAAAGGAATAGTTTCAAAATAATCTTTCTTATTTTAGTTTGATCTTTTAATAAATTAAATTACCCTTCCTTTAAACTAAAGTTGGTATTTTGTAAATTACATCAGATAATATTCTACAAAAGGAGCAATTCCCCAAACAGCTGGCTGTAACCAAACATTAATATTCATCAACTTGCCAAAATGAACGTGGGTATTGGCATCACTTCTGCTGATTGCTATGAGAAAACATAGTTTCTACTTTTGATTTGATTAGGTGTTCCCATGTTACTTCTCCAGGGATTGAACCTGGAAGTTCAGGGTTATAAACTTATCCCAAAGTACTTGTGTGATATTTTTACCAATTGAGGTTTTGTTTCACTCAAAACTTAACGAAGAAATATGATATGATAGTTCCTCTGGCAATATTATATAGAACTAACAAAATAAATAGGAAACAGGGAAAGCAGGGAAAAAAAAAAACAGAAGAGGATTGTTTATTTATGTTCTGTGACAAGAAAGCCTATTCTGGTAGAGAATTGTTTGTCATAGATCACATATTGATGTTTACTTATACCAGGATTGTTATGGTGTGATTTGTAAACTTTCTTTTTGGCTTCTCAATAAAAGACTGAATTTGGAGGACTAACTTAACAGCTTTTCAGATAATCCTTTTGTATCCTTTAATTTAGCCCTTTCCACAAGGGTTTAAGGCATAGTTTTGTGTCATGAATCCTTACTTATTCAAATGATTAAGAATTATTGAAATACTACAGTCCTTATCCATCTGCATTTCTGACTAAATTGTTGGTGGTCTTGTATTTTGCTGATGTGCTTAGTTACTTTGTTTATTCATGTTGACCTTTAAAGCAATGAAAATTATTATACTCTTGTCTTTTATTAGCAATTGTTGCACAGGTAAAATTTTATAAATACCACTTTTCACACTGCCAGTATGCAGATGATTTTGGCGAATTGGTTCAGTTTGTTTGATTTTTGTAGATGAAGAAGATCTACTTTTGTTTATTCTGTTATCATTTAAATATAACTGGCTTATCGGTTTTCTTAGGCATCATTGATTCTTGCTTCAGGTTGATTATGCATTGACACATATTTGTCATTGCTTTTAGTGTAATTTCAAGAGGTCTCTATTGTTGATAAAATGTGTTTGAATTTCAGTATAATTTGTTGATTGTAATCCACAGATAAAAATCTAGTATTTGAATAGGCCATCTGATAGGTCACGTAGTCTGAAACATCAACACTCCCAATTAACTTTACTTGCATAGCTAACAAAGCTATTGGTGGAAAATTTTCCAAGAGAGGTTTTGATAATGGCTATGAAACAAAGGAGTACTGGACATTTGTGCTATTCAAACAATTTTTTGCATGACAATTGTGTTTATTATGTTTGTTGATGTGTTTTTATCTATTCATTTATTTGTTTTGCCGAATCTTCCTATTTAGCTCAGTTTTAGAAACTTTAAACTGCGTGTAGATCATATTTAAGTTCCTTGATGGAATTAGCAACTTCATGATTGGTATGTGTCAACTTTTGGCAACTAAAAAGTCAATAAACTCTTAGTTAATGAAGATTGGTATGAAACACGATATAAAGGAACAGGTTTCAAACTATTAATGTTATCAATTTTATTTCTTTTACTTGATGTAATCATTAGTCTGCAGCCATGCTGGGGCACCACCTTGGAGAATCTTTTAGTTGAATGAATTGACCCCAATACTTTTTTTAAGCCTGATACTTAGTCCTCGGTCTCTTTTGCTGAACTGCTAAGTTATGGGGATGTAAGCACACCAGCACCAGTTATGAAGCAGTGGTGGGGGATAAATACACACACACACACACACACATACACACATACGATAGGCTTCTTTCGGTTTCTGTCTACCAAATCCACTCAAGCCTTTGGTCGGTCTAAGGCGATTGTGGAAGACACTTGCTCAAGGTGCTATGCTGTGGGACTGAACCCAGAACCATGTAACTAAGAAGCAAAGCAAGCTTCTTATTTCTTTACTGCCCACAAGGGGCTACACACAGAGGGGACAAACAAGGACAGACAAACGGATTAAGTCGATTATATCGACCCCAGTGTGTAACTGGTATTTATTTAATCGACCCTGAAAGGATGAAAAGCGAAGTTGACTTCGGTGGAATTTGAACTCAGAACGTAGTGGCAGACGAAATACTGCTAAGCATTTCGCCCGGCATGCTAACATTTCTGGCAGCTTGCAAAGCAAGCTTCTTACCACACAGTTATAGCTGCACCATTAATATCTGTTATAAATTCTACCCTTTGTCTTGTTAGCCAACAAAATACAGTGCCATCTTTTGTAGATGTAGTCTTCTAACTCAAACAACATGATTACACTCAGATATATATATAAACCAAACAGTTTAATCTCTCAACCAGCACACTAGAACAAAGCCACCTCCCTCAATACCACACTCTCTCCCAACCAAAGGGTCTTTGTCTTGTATGTTACTTGGCAACCCCACTGGTATTGGTGCCACATAAAAAGCACTCTGTACATTCTGTATAGTGGTTAGTATTAGGAAGGGCATCCAGCCATAGAAAATATGCCAAAGCAGATAATAGATTCTGGTACAGCTGTCTGGCTTGCTAGCTCCAGTCAAACTGTTCAGCCCATGCCAGCATGGAAAACGGATGTTAAGTGATGATGATGATGATGATGATGAGTTTAGCCAGCAAATCAGAACTTCTTTGTATTAGTTTGACCTGGTAAAATAGCCCCCCCCACTGCCAGGACTGGTGAGATTAATATAGTTAAATGTTTCCCTTGAGTAGTTCCCAAACGCACACTAGAAAGGCAATAAAATTACATTGGTTAACCACAACCCATTCCGAGGAGTTACTAAATGTGTTAAACAGATCAAAGACAAACTTTCCTCTGGATATGATGTCAATTTACTGAATGAACATTTTACTGAACATTTAATAAATATTTCCATCAGTTTAGGTAAACTGAGGTGTGTAAAATAAATGTAATGTTCAAATACTTAACTAAACACAGTAGATCTGAAGTGAAAACACATGAAGTAGCCCAATATTATACCTACTTCTCCTTACCAATTTACTGCTTCATCCATCTTACTTTGAAGAAATCAGTTTTCATCATCATCATTATGATTTTTCCATACTTGGATTGAACAGGTGAACATGGTCTGAGTAAATTCTTAGAGTTACTAGTCTCTTACCATACATTCCATTTTTTGGCATAATTTCTATTGCTATCTGCCCTTCCTAATGGTAATTATTTTGCAAAGTGTACATGATACATTTTATCATCATACCAACACAAGTGAAGTTGGCTTGTCTTCAGTGAAACTAATAATCTTCTTGACCCTATACTATCTCTGTTTGTTGAAGTTTACAAACTAAGAGAGTTAATAAAAGTGAGAGAATCCAAGATTGAATTGAAGAGAGAATCGGTGAATGGGTGATAGAAGAACAAGTAAAATGGGAGAAACTGTCATAGGAGTAAGTGGCTAATAGAGGAAGGAGTAATGAAAGTCATTTATATACAGCTACATGTTGGTTGTTGGTAAGGAGATTAAATAGAATAACAGTGGTAAGAGTGTGGTAGAAGCGAGGTTAGGGTGATGAAGTAACGTGAGCAAGAGAATGGATGTCAGTAGTCGGAGTAATATATGAGTGATAAGTAGCAAAAAAAGATGGATATCTGTCAGGCACGCTGTGACCGACAACAGGATGTTATAGTCGAGTCTACTGTGTGTCTGACAATATATGCCTAGGTTGTGAATAAAAGTATAAGGGGGCCATGGCTGTTTGTGTGGTAATTGCATTTTATTGGTTAATTTTCAATCATCAACCAATGAGTGATAGTTTGGCATGGAGCTGTCTGTGCGTGCTTGTTCTGTTTGATGTGTCAAAGTGGAAGAAGAAGTAAATGGATATACGTCTGTGTATGCATGTGCTCATTCTTGTGTGTGTATGTTTGTGCTTGTGTGTATGTGTGTGTGTGTGTGCTTGTTTGTTCTTGTGTGAGCGTGTTCTGTTTTTATGTATTTGTGTGTGGAATGTAGATATAACAAAAACAATGTCACATTTTAAACCTGAGAAAAGCTTTGCATATTTGCACCCACCGTATTCACCAGACATTGCTCCATCTGATTATCATTTATTCCCCAGTCTTCAAAATTATTTGGACAGAAATAATATGATTTCTATAGATGAGGCCAGAACAGTACTGGAGGAGTATTTTTCATCACAGACAAGTGAATTTTGGAAGAGGGGCCTTGCAAATCTACCAGATAGATGGGAGAGCATTGTAGAAAAAGGAGTTTTTTAGGTAAAAAAAGAACCTTGCTTAACTTAATCTTGAAAAATAAAAGAAGTGTAAAAAACCGCATTATTTATGGGATGACCCAATATATATGAGAGAGACGGAGATGGTTAGCAATAAATAAGAATGGTAATAGAGGGATCGAATACAGACATTGTCCCATCTCTTGTTACATAGGCAGCATGATGGCAGTTAGTGCTGTTAGGGAAGTACAGTGAAGGGAGAGAAGGTAACAAAGAGAAGAGAAGGGTGGAATATAGTAGCTTCACCAGAATATTTAAGTTTGGACTCTTGAAATCAGTCTTCCTCACTTCCCATGTCTTCTAAGATCTCTTTTACAGGTTCCAATCATTTGAAGCACTAGGCACATCTTTATGCAAGTAACATTCACAATATACATCACTTGCCTGTATCAGTATAGTCTTCTCTCTTGCTCACTACATTTAATCCCCCTTGTATCAAGATATTTTTCTTAGCTCATTTGTGCTCGTTCATAGAATACTTACTTCTTTCTAGCAGTTACAAAATCTCTGCTTTCAAGGCTCATCTTTCACTGTCATGCAATATCATGCTCCATACATAACCATCATACAGTTTAGCTTTCACTCTCAAAGAAAAACTCTTTGTTTCACACAAAGGTAATAACTTCCTGACCTCTTTCCATCTTGTTTTTACTTTTGTAGCTATATTTTCAGAGCATCTCCACTACTAATCAGATATCGCCACTACTAATTAGATTAGTAAGATCTATCAACAACTTCTGAAGAGTCTTCTGGGCATTAGAAGGAATGTATTTCATATATACTCTAACTGCTCTTATGCATTTCCCACATACGAAATCTACCTCCCCCCACTCTTTCTCTCTTCTTTCACAGCCTGCTTGTGATCCTATGCCACTTGTGCATTTATGTTTTACATTAGACATTTGTATGAAATTTCTACCTACTCATTTTCTGCATATCGAACCTGGCAATTTGTCTGCTGGCAGTTGGGCTTTATCTTCTTTCCTACTATGTAAAACTTCTGTCTTTGCTAGGTTTACTTTAAGTGTAGATTTTGCTAGGTTTTGAATTTCTTCTTTAAATCTTCTACACATTCAACTGAGAATTAGGTCATCAGCATACAAGAGTTCCCATGAACACTTGGTCTTATGCTTCTCTTTATGTTCCAATAAACTGTAGGGACCTAGTAAATGAGCCTTGATGCTCTCCTACTTGCATGCTAAGTTTGCCTCTGAACTCATTGTCAACTCTTACCTTGCTGATGGCATCTCTATACTCAAACTGGCACAATGCTCATGAGCCATTTATGTGCATTTAGTTCTCTTGGGGATCACTAAACTACAGTGTGAGTGTGAGTGTGGAATCTTCTCCAGATCAACTAACATGAGGTACAGTGGTTTACTCTTAGCTGAGGACTTCTGTTGTAGTTGTCTCTAAGTTTTATCAAATTACTTAAGTAATAACTGGGACAATAAATGTAGACAAAGAGACACACACACACACACCATTGTAACCATAATCATGCTGCTTAACTTTTGCTCATTAGTACCACCTGACTGGCCTTCGTGCGGGTGACACATAAAAGCACCCACCACACTCTCTGAGTGGTTGGCATTAGGAAGGGCATCCAGCTGTAGAAACTCTTCCAAATCAGATTGGAGCCTGGTGTAGCCACCTGGTTTCACCAGTCCTCAGTCAAATCGTCCAACCCATGCTAGCATGGAAAGCGGACGTTAAACGATGATGATGATGATGATCTTGATGGTATGGCAGCAGTTAACAACATTACTTATGGGACACCTTTTTAGTAACACAGATAGTTTACTGTTGTGGAAATCAGGAGCATTTCATAACTTATAAGTGTTTCATTAGCTTAAGTTCAAGTTTTCTCATGGCTTGGTGATTGCAACTAGAACATTGTTTACACTGAAATGGAGGTTTAAACCTATCTCTCATTATTGCTGCACACTGATTCAGATATAACAATGTGTGACAGATACAGTTTAAAAGTTAATCTAATGTTAAATATGTGACTGCATGGTACACCAACACATTCTGCACTTTCCATGATGCCTAAAACTAAACCCAATGGATAGTTCTCCCTTAATATCCATGGACTCCAATTTAATATAGACCTCACATGTTATCTCTTGCTAACATACAAACCACATATCCTATTCTTCTCTGGGATATGCATTTTTCAATGCTTAGTCATAATCTATTTCTGTTGTGCTGACTATATTTAAATCTGTATAGTGTCTGAACAGATATCAATTCCACTCTTATTACTTGCTCATCAGGATATCAGCAATGGGGACTATCAATTCTTCTAGCTCAAAATATCCTTCCACCACTCTTCAAAATGCATCTACTTCTTCTATCACAACTCCTCCAACCACCGTCTCTTCCATTGTTGAAGATATCTATATCACTTCACCCTTCTCTGAACCTATTGTTTTCAGTGACTTCACAACTCACTAACTTTCTTAGTTCTTGCACTCATCTGATACTCATACAACTAATACAGAATACAGTTCTATATTTAAGAGATGAGGAATTATGTATATTATTTACATTTGATGGATATTTTTCTTCACCTTGATTGTATTTAACACAATGTTTCAGCTGATATACCCTCCAGCCTTCAACAGGTGGCTTGGGGAAATTTCAAACCTGGGTTCTCATTCTTAAGGTATTTTTCAATGTTGTTGTTGTTATTATTATTATTCAGGTCACTCCCTGGAATCGAACTCGGAATCTTGGGGTTAGTAGTCCGCACTCTTAACCACTATGCCATAATAGACAGAGAACACCATTGGAAAATATGAAAACTAAAAGAAGCAGCACATATGCTAGGACACAACAATCTCCTAAGCAGACCGAGTACAGATATGAATAGAAACCATTCTCATAGGCATTCCTCCACATTCCATACACAACCAAAACTCATAGTCCCAAGTCTCCTAAGTTGTTTACTCAAATGTGCTGCAGCAGTTCATGCAAAGAACACAGCCTACAATGTTGAGAAAAAATTACCAACTCCTACAAATTGGATAGTATTTTTCTTAGTGACTGAAGCCCCTGTAAAACCATCATCCAAACCATGAAAGATACTTCCATGTATCATGCTAACTCTTTCACCTCAAAAACTACAGCCAGACCTTTTGGCCTCTCGTTAAAATAATCTGTACTAATATTGTGAACTCTTCCTCCTGTAAACAGAATTCCTGTGAAGGAAACCTCTAAATTTGCTGTCCTCTTCACTTCCAACTCCACACTGCACACACTAGGTAAATCTCCAAAATTATCCCATTCATGTTCACCTAACACTCTATATGTATACTAAGTAAAACATCTCTGGTCACTTTAAACTACCAAGGCCAGCTATCTGGACAAAGTCCCTCCTATTACCCTCAGTGTACTCCAGAAATAATCCCTAATTCTAATAAACTCTTCAGTTTCTCTCTGTTTATAGGGATTTATCCTGACACTTGTGAAAATAATTCAGTGATACCATCAACTTTGAATATCTCACTTAGTGAGCACCAATATAGCTTTTTGTAAAATCAGATTTACTGGAGACATTCTCTGTTATATCACATGCCAATGAAATCTCATTTTCAAGTAATTTGGTTAAAACACTGTTGTCATCCTCAGCATCAGTAAGCTTTCAATTATGTCTGGAAAATCTCTTTACAAAATTGTATACCTATTGCCTCTATCCATCTCTTAGTTTTCTGTCAGATTGTATCATCACAGAGTGTTAATGTCCTTCACTCTTAACTTTGGTGTTTTACATATTCTCCAAATACATCAGCAACCTCTTTGCCATCTCTGCTACCAATGCCAACCACTATACCGAGTTTCCCTACACCTGTTGATTTGCAAATGTTCAGGAAGAATGTTGATGACATTAATCTCATCAGTCTAAGATGGACTGCAATGGTGATAGATGGAGCCCTTTTGCGCTAGACTAAGAAAAAAATTTTTTAAAAAAACCCCGTCTAGCTAAAACATTCACCTCTAAGTTATTTTTATCTTTCTTTTTTTGGTAGGGGCAATGAAGAACACCTATGATAATTAGTCATATAATTGACATTACATGTTTTGTGATATATAGCTATAGTTGCTAGTCTTTTTTTTAGTTTAACTTAGCTGGATATAGGAATGGGATTGCCAACTGAAAAGTTGTAAGTTCAAATGCATTACAGATATTTGGTAGTAATTGTTAACTGCCATTCACATATCACTTCGGAATATACACTAACTCTTCTGTGTATGCTTATTGTCAAGAGGAAGTATCTAACATATTTAAAACTAGAATCAATATTGGTTTTTACATCTTTATTAATTCATTGGTATTGTGTGAAATTTCATTTTCAGTAAAATCTCTTGGAACTAGCTGGTTAAACCAAGGAAGCAGGTCAGCAAGTGAGATAAGTAAACCAGAAAACTGACAGCTGAATCTTTGTCCTTCCAATTCACTGAAGTTAGCTTTACCTTTCTTCTTTTTTGGGGGCTGATGAAATACCAAGGATGATGCATTGGTAGAATTGTTAGTGGTAGACCATGTGATGTTTCAGCTTTGTGTACTCTAGAATCAAATACTGCTGCTTGTTACTGGATTGGAAAAAAAACAAACAAAAAAAAATTGTGACATTCCTTCCAGGAGTTAAAACTGACACATAGTATCCTTAATTGAAAAGTTTATATATATATATATATATATATATATATATAGTTATCGCCAAGCCAACATGGCAGTCCCAAAATTAGGACGAAAGCTGCCGTGAATTAGCTCCAAGAAGCCATCGCCTCTAGCTAGCTATGTGACACACGAAACCTGTGTCCTTTATAACCTTCGAACAGGGGAGGTCAGCAGTTTCCCCTTGCTGGTTTGGCATCTGCAGACTAGTTTCAGGGTGTTGCCCCTTGTCAATGCAGAGCAGCCAAGCTCCAGCCAGGCGGCGCTACTGACTGTCTGTTCGAAGGTTATTTATCTAATTTCAGTGGAATCTATCCACTGGTTTTCAGAAATAGAGTTATTAATATTTCTAAGTCTCTCTAATGGAGACTACGGCAGCGGTACTGGAAATTAATAGTTATCGCCAAGCCAACATGGCAGCTTTCATCCTAATTTTGGGACTGCCATGTTGGCTTGGCGATAACTATTAATTTCCAGTACCGCTGCTGTAGTCTCCATTAGAGAGACTTAGAAATATTAATAACTCTCTCTCTCTCTCTCTCTATATATATATATACAGGGTTAAAACTGACAGATAGTCAATCAAAAAAAAGTTGACCACATCCATAGAACCATTCTTTATAGAATACAAAAGAATAAAAAACAAGACATAGAAATGCAATTATAATTTTTAGTGAAGAAAGTTAAAAACATCTGGTTTTTCAATTAAAAACCTTGACTACTAAAATTCCTCTCCTTCCCCACCCAAAAGACCATGAAATATTGAATCCTAATTAAACAAATTTGACCACACTAGTACAAAAGCCACACCTCTTTACCTCCTCCACATTAATGAACACAAAAGAATAAAGAAGCAAGACGTGGAAATGCAATTATAATTTTTATTGAAGAAAGTCAAAAACTACATCTGGTTTTTATCAATTAAAAACCTTGATAAATTCAAATACAAAAGTTCTTTTCCTTCCCCACCCAAAAAGGTCATTAAGTATTGAATCCTGAAACAAACAAGTCTGACCATACCAATACAAAAGCCATGCCTCTTTACCTCCCCCTCCTTCTCAAACTTTTTTCTTCTTTCTTGCTTGGAAAACCCCACAATTTTTTATATATAAAAATGCCAAGAAATCTAACTTTAAACCAATTTTTGATAAATCCGATAATGGAAGAAAGTGCTAAAGGTGTATATAAGATGTAAATAAAAAAATATATATAATCATCCAACATTCCAACTACTTTATTTTTTGTCTGTCTGTCTGTCTGTCTCTCTCTCTATTTATTCTTGCTTCAGTCATTTAACTGCAGCCATGCTGAAGTACCACCTTTAGTCAAACAAATCGACTCCAGGACTTATTCTTTGTAAGCCTAGAACTTATTCTATTGGTCTCTTTTACTGAACCACTAAGTGACGGAGATGTAAACACCAACATCAGTTGTCAAGCAATGGTGGGAAGACAAACAGACACAAATAACAAATGCGCACATACATACATACATATATATATATATATGCATATACATATGATGGGCTTCTTTCAGTTTACATCTACCAAATCCACTCAAGGCTTTGGTCAGTTCGAAGCTATAGTAGAAGGCACTTGTTCTAGGTGTGCCACACAGTGGGACTGAACCCAGAACCATGTGGTTGGGAAGCAAGCTTCTTACCACACAGCCACTCCTGAATGTTTGTGTATTCTCTTCTATTTTTTTGAATTTTTTGAAGCCTTCCTATAAGAAAAAAGTTGATTTCTGACATAGATACAAATTTCCATTGCAGGAATATAGACAAGAAAAACAAATTTGTATTGTGAACTTGAATAAAGAAACTCTTGCATATTCCTATTGTTCTATTTACAGATTGCATTTGTAATTTATATGTTAACTGGTTGCTTTCTTTTTCTAAAATCCCCAGCTTTTCCAGATTGTTACTTTGGCATTTAGTAGCAAAACGGAGTGCATCAATTATTTGTATAAATGTGAATTTATAATCCAGGTATAGATGCTGAAGGCAGTTGTCTGTAGTTCTCTTTCTCTTTGATCTTTGAAGAGATATTTGCATTAGTAGGGTAGTTGACTTCTATGATATTACATACTTATTCTTGTCTATTCCAAGCAATTATATCCAGCCAATTGTGTTTGCACTTGGTACAAGCTATAGGATAATTAGCATACTAGAACTTGCTCAAGTAAGTGAAGACTGGACCCAGTGAACTTTGTGGAGCCTTTATGGTTCAACAGAGGGGAAAGCAGCCACAGCAATGGATTTTAGTTTGCAGATAGCAAGATGAGACAAGTAAGACATCATGGTTATCCACTGCATCTATCTTGATCACCAGAGTCTTCATCTGTTCTTGCCACTAGATTGAGGATGGTTAAGGACAAGAGTGAGGTTGATCATGCATAATTCTTCACTTTAAACAAAGACACACTACAAGACATCAGTCATCCATAAGAAAAACTAGATGGTCCTTGTAGCACTGATGTACAAACATGTATGTCTATGTCTATGTGTAGGTGTACATGTGTGTGTATATATATATATATATATATATATATATATATATATATATATATATAATAATACAAAGAATATATATACATGTATACACACATATATGTACATACTCACATCCACATGTGTATATACATGCATATCAGGGTACAGGACGCTAGAACAATAAACCACAGACAACGGAACGAACACATAGGAAAACGGAAAGCCCCTTGGAATATCCCTTCATCAGCTGTCTCTATTCTATCTAGACGTTTCGAATGATCATGTGTGCAAATGCGTGTTTGTGTATATGTGTGCATGTATATATGTAAATATGTGCATGCACATGCATCTATCTATATATATATATAGCATGTATATAATTATATATGTGTATGATTATGTGTGTATGTGATTTTACACACACACACACACAACAGTGAAGCATGGCTGTGCGGTAGAAATTTTGCCTCCCAATCACATGGTTCTGGGTTCAATCCCACTGCATGGCACCTTAGACATGTCTTCTACTACAGCCCCAGGCTGACAAAAATCTTGCGAGTAGATTTGGTAGATGGAAACCGAAAGAAGCTTGTATGTGTGTGTGTATGTATGTATATATGTGTACACACACACACACACACACACACACACACACACACACACACACACACACACACACACACACACACACACACACACACACACACACACACACACACACACACACACACACACACATACAAACACATACATGTATGTATGATATATGTGTGTGTGTGTGTGTCTGTGTGTCTGCCTTCCTGCCCATGTATATATATATTACTGTATTACTCTATTGACCAGACTATGAGATGTTATACATTGCTGATCACAATGTGCTTCCAATTTTTTTATTATTATTGCACCTTATATTTCCATTTTATCCTAAATTGTTTTACTAAATTCGGTTTTCCATCATCATGGGCTCTTCTGTGTGGCTTTTCCTAATCCCTTAGATACCACTCACAACTGTATAAGTCCATGTATTGACTGTGAGCCTTTTGACATATCTGGCCAACCAGAACTTGTGCTTTTAATATTTTGTAATTAAATTATTCTACTCTGTTTTGTTCCCAAATCACCCCATTTTAGATAAACTCTTAAAGTGATATACTTAGCATGAATCTTTCTTGGCCCTTTGTGCCATAGCCAGTTGAATTCCTTCCCTCTTTGTAGTAAGTGTTCCATGTCTCACTGGCATACAAGAGCACAGGTAGAACAGTACTATAGAAGAGACTGGTATGTAGGGTCTTGTTCAGCTTTGCTTTCAACACATCTTTTATGTAAATACCTTTCCTTCTGTGCTTATTCTCCCTGAGATTTCAGTATCCATGTCTTTTTTGCATATTCCTTGTGTGCACTAAGTGGATATACTCCTTTATCTCCTTGATTTCATCACTTCCTGTCTGTATTCTACCTTGTGATATATAATCAGACTGCATATATTTGCTTTATGTGGTTCATTTTAAGGCCTGCAGCTGAGCTATGGATGTCCAACACTATTAGTATGGTCTGCAGCTGATCTGTAATTTTGGCAGTGAGTATGATGACATTTGCAAATTGTAGGTGTGTTAGTAGCTTGCCACTGATGTTTATGCCACCTGTCCAGTCAACATCTCTGACAATTATTTCTACACATGCAGTGAAGAGCTTTGGAGAGGTGGTATCTCCTTGTTTGATGCTCTTCCCAATTGGAACTCTTACAAGTGGCAATAGCAAAGCTATACAGGTGGTGCATCCACTGTTTTCATCTCAACTCCTTGCATTTCCGGACATTTCAGCACTACATTCATTAAAGGCCTTTTTGTAGTCAATGAAAGTGATATATAGAGGCAACTTGTGTTCTTTCAGTCATTCTACAATCTGTGTTGGAGTGAATATGTAATCCATCATACTGTAATTCTTATATAAAAACTTGCTTTCTCTATCAGCTGCTGGCTGTCAAGATGATTTGATAGTCTGGTAAATATGACTTTTGTAAACAGCTTGTCTCCTGCGGCCTGCCTGACGATGATCCATTTTTCACATAGTCTGCCTGATGACGATCCGTGCCTTGTGTAACTTGCCTGATGATAAGCCATGTTTCATGCAGTCCACTTCTTAAAAAGGGCTGTCCATCTCTGATCTCTACCATTTTAGCATTGTGTAACACATTCTTTATCTATCTATATCTATAAAACTCAAAATGTCTGTATGTGTATGCTTTTTATGCGTTTCCACATTTTTCATCCGATTTTGATGAAATTCTTTTGATTAAATGACAAATTTACCCAGGTGGGTCACTGCTTTACCGATACCAAAAGATACCCCCCTTCTAGGAAAAAAATTGATAAAACTGAAGGGACTTTTTGCAAAAAAGAGTAAAAGTTGCACGCGAGAAAAGTTTTTACAGGAACGTCCAGTTTTTATAATTTTGGTGTCAAAAGGACCGTCATGTTGTGACATTTCAGACAAATATTTTGGCACTGCCTTGATGCCTCTGAGTCCCAAGAAAATTGTGAAAAACTTTGAAAAAAATCGATTTTTTGCATCTTTGAAAAGTTACACAATAAAAAACTTTTTACTGGAAAGTCTGATTTCCTTGGTTTTTATGGCTAAAAAACCACCATGTTATGGCAGT
Organism: Octopus bimaculoides; assembly: GCF_046866305.1. Lineage (NCBI taxonomy): Eukaryota > Metazoa > Mollusca > Cephalopoda > Octopoda > Octopodidae > Octopus > Octopus bimaculoides. The sequence goes on from NC_142928.1 coordinate 58,645,783, forward strand.
TTTATCAAGTATCTGTTCTATGTCCAAAGGCATCCATGTGCAACAAAATACCACAAAAAACTGAAAAAAAAATCGATTTTTATATGCTTTTTACCCCTTTCAATCTTCGAAAACTTCTCACTGCTTTACTGGATTGCGTTCAAACTTTACACACTATTTACTCATCCTAAGGATAACGTTAGAAGACTCCAATTTGCACAGAATTCATCCATGTATGACCAATAATTGTGGAAAACTGAGTAGAAAATCGTTTTTTTGCCCTTAAATCCCTAATTTTTGACTGAACATGAGGACCCAGCCTTTCGGCGACAACTTATCGGGTGACTTCTCCAAGCAACTTCTCACTGTTGGTGATGGCACAGCTCCTTCTGATGCAGCTGGAGAGATGGCTCTCTCACACGTAGGCACACTTGTGGACACTGCGGATGACCTTACGACTGCTGTTTCTCCTGATCTGCACATAAACTACCGAAACCTGAATTGACTGTGCAAAAGAGCCATATTAGCTCCCAAAAACACATTTTCTGAGAAACTCAATGAAGACCTATTGCGAAGCCTTCCTGGAAACCTTCACACCTACATGTCTGTGGACATTGTTGTGGACCAAGAAGAGGCCATTAATTTTCCCACAGAATTCCTCAATTCCTTGGAACCCTCTGGTCTACTGCCTCATCAACTGCACCTCAAAATTGGAGCTCCAGTCATGCTGCTGAGGAACCTGGAATCACCACATCTGTGCAATGGAACATGGTTAGTGGTAAAAAATGTGCTGCCTCATGTTATTGAAGCAACAATTCTTACGGGTTGCGGCATCGGAGATGTCTTTACACCCAGAATATTTCATACTCTATCAGAGAAGCAATGCCCCTGTCCCTTGCGTCAACTTCAGTTCCCCCTTCGACTTTGCTTTGCCATGTCCATCAACAAGTCCCAAGGCCAAACACTTACAATGACAGGCCTCCACTTAGGCCAACCATGCTTCTTGCATGGCCAATTATACGTCAAATGCTCAAGAGTCGGATGCAAAAAAAACCTTTTTGTGTTCACCCCGAAAGCCAAAATGAAAAATGTCGTCTACCGTGAGGTGCTGTAGGCCATCCAACATGCCACAGCTTCCCTGCCAAACCGGTTTATGGTGAGTGAGTACTATTGTTGCTATTTTCTCAAAATTACCTTTTTTCTTAAGTCTTTGTTTTATTTTGTCCACTACAGCTTCTCAATCTCCTTGCAGAGGGCTTGAGTTTTGGCATCACTGCACCTATTGCTTTTTATGTGAACGAAAAAGGACGTTTATACCTGTGAACAGTTAACCATTCTTTTCAGGGCTGTTATGAGAACGATAACATGGCCTTTTCAGGGCCACTTTACATTCAGTTGTTGCACCCCCTGCGATGCTCTTGTAGCTTCGCCAAGGCTTTTCACCCTGTTGTTACTACTTCATTTATGGTCTATGGGAAAAATCACTTCTTCCTCAATATCAGTATAAGCAACTTAACGCAAAAAATATTCAAAGAGTAGTACAACAAAAAAAAAAATGGTAGAACCTATTAAGACCATTGTCGAGTATTTAATACCCGAGCAACGCCGGGTACTCCTGCTACTACTTAAATAAAATAAATATATATGTGTGTGTATATAATATATATATATTCACATTCTTTATATTTAAATGTTTGTGAGTGTGTGTGTGTATATAGATGTATATATTTTTATCCATATATATTTGTGTGCATGTGCGTATGTACATATATATTTGTGTGTGTGTATGTATATGTGTGCATGTATGTATGTATTCATGTGCGTGTATGTATGTATATATTTGTGTGTGTATGTATTTGTGCATGTATGTATGTTTTTGTGCATGTATATATGTATTTGTGTGTGCATGTGTATTTGCATGTGCATATGTGTATTTGCGTGTGCATGTGTGTATTTGCGTGTGCATGTGTGTATTTGTGTGCGCATATGTGTGTATATGTGTATATTTGTGCATGCACGTGTGTGTATATTTGAGTGTGCATGTGCGTGTGTGTATATCTGTGTGTGCTTGTGCGTGTGTGTATATTTGTGTGTTTGTGGGTGTGTGTGTGTGTGGGTGTGTGTGTGTGTATATATTTATGCCTGCATGGCTGCGTGTGTGTGTGTACATATCGGTGTATATATTTGTATGTGCACATATTGGTGTATGTATTTGTGTGCACATATCAGTGTATGTATTTGTGTGTGTGCATATATCGGTGTTTGTATTTGTGTGCACATATCGGTGATATATTTGTTTGCACATATCGCTGAACAAATTTAGAAATCCATCAGACGGTGTGATTTGGTTTTTCTCAGTGTGTATATATATATATGTGTGTGTATGTATATATCTATATGTACATGTATGTATGTATGTGAGTGTGTATGTATGTATATGTGTGTATGTATGTGTATCTGTGTGTGTGTATGTGTGTGTGTATATATGTGTGTGTGTGTGTGTATGTATATATATATGGATATGTGTGTGTGCATATATATAGATATGGGTGTGTGTGTATATATATATGGGTGTGTGTGTATGTATGTACATGTGTGTATGTATATGTGCATGTGTATGTGTGTGTGCATGTGCATGCATGTGCGTGCGTGTATGTGTGTGTGCGTGTATGCATGTGCGTGTGCCAGAATGTGTGTGTGTGTGGGTGTGCATATGCGTGTGTGTATGTGTGTGCGTGTATGTATGTATATGCGCGTGCATGTATATATGTGCGTGTATGTGTGTGCATGTGCGTGCGTGTATGTATGTATGTGCGTGTCTGTGTGTGCGTGTGCGTACATGTGCGTGTGTGTGCGTGTATGTATGTGTACATGTATGTATGTATGTGTGTGCGTGTGCATGTATATATGTGCATGTGCGTGTATGTAAGTGCGTGTGTGTGTATGTGTGTGCATGTACGTGTGTGCGTGCGTGTATGTATGTGCGTGTGTGTGCATGTGCATGTATTGATGTGCGTGTATGTATATGTGTTTCTATGTATGTCTGTGTGTGTCTGTGTGTGTACGTATGTGTATGTCTGTATGTATGTGTGTGTGTATACATGTGTGTATATATTTGTGTATATATATATATATAAGGGTATATATGTAAAAATGTATATATATGCAAGTGTATATGTATGTGTATATGTGTATATATGCATGTATATATATGTGTATATGTATGTATATATGTGTGTGTATATATATATGTGTGTGTATGTGTGTTTATGTGTGTATGTGTATGTATCTCTGCGTGTATTTGTGTGTATATGTATGTATGTGTGTGTATGCGCGCGCGTTGTGTGCATGCGTGCGTACGTGTGTGGGTTACACGCGTGTGCGTGTATGTATGCGTCTGTATGTATGTGCGCATATGTGTGTGGGTAACTTTGATTACTTTGCTAGGTTTTGGCCAGTATAGGCCCAGGCCATGTCTAACTTGTGAAGTCTTTTAGTCATATACGGGGCACCATGACCCACTCAAGCAAAAAGTTAAAGACTGCTCATATTATCGTTGAATACTTTAAAGTCAAAGGTAGTTATATGTTCTAATTTTGTATAATATTGTGATGATTAAAGTGTATTCTAAAGCTAATTTGATGTATTTAACACTACTGATCATAACTATAAGTTGGTACCTTATCCTAGGTTTAAATAAATAAATTAGTTATCTAAACTTATTATATAAGTAATTTAATTTATGTCTGCATTTAGTATTACGTTCATCGTTGGAGTTAATCAATTTTTTATTAGCTAATAATATCTCTTTAAATTCGTTAGTACATAATAAGCAGAATTTATTCCCTATCCTATATGATTTAGCCTTGCAAACTATTTCCCATTTTAACTCCTATTCTATTCTTTTTGATTTATGTTCCCAAATGTATTTACTAAGGCCCGTAGAGTTCATTAAATTTCTGTTCTTAAAGGAATTCATATGTTGGGTCACCGGGAATTAATTTTATTGGAAGTCGATCCAGTGTAAGTAGTATTTACTACAGTTATTATCATTCAAAATCACTATACATTTATATACTACGTCCTCAACACTACATCTTTTATTAAATTTACATTTAGTTTTATCTCTACAATTACAATCAATTATATTTTGTGGTCCAATGGGGGTATTAGTTAATTTATTATTGTAAGACTTATTTAATTAAAATTTATTAAAGGATGAAATGATGTTGCCAACATTATTAGTGGTAGAGTAACCAACTCCAAATTTATTGCTAGAAAATGTGTCCTTATATTTCTTGTTGTCTTTAATAAATATCTTAATTATATTTAAAATCTCTTTAATAATGTTAGTTTTTACCTGTATCCCATAGGGAATTATTAGCCATATTTTATTTTTATTATTATTATTACTATGAGGTATTTTGTTCATATTACGACCTATCTCGGGCTTTATATGATTCTGAATGCTGTGTTTATTATAATAGAAGGTGTATTCATCATTTAAATTATCTTTTAAATTATAATTATATTTAGAACTGTTGAAAAATTTAATATTATTATTATATCCCGCCTTATGAAGCGCTTCATTATAATATGGTGCATGTTTATTGAATATCTCATAGTTGGAAGAAAGTACTGAAATTCTTTTCCCTATATAATTTACTAACGCTTTCTTAATAGAAGGTGGATGGTTACTCTTAGTATTAATATATTTCAGGTTTTCGTTAATTTTATGGTAAGGTCGGGTTATACCTGTTATTAAGTTGAAATTTACATCTAAGTAGTTGACATTGCTATATTCGTTATAAATTGTAATCCTAAGCCCATTTCTTTTAAAGAAACTGTATATTTTCTTATATATTTCTAATGTTCTATTCATGCTATTTTTCGTTATTAGCAGGAGGTCATCTCTGTATAATCCACCCTCCAATTTAAGATTTTCTAATTGGAGTTCTGCTAATAAATAAATTCCTACTAGGTTTGTAACCTGAGCAGAATCCGGTGCTCCCATAGGGATATCAAAAAAATCCCTGGTATCTTTTCTGGCCCACAATTTATTATTATACCTAATAAACGATTTTCTAGCCATTTTTACCACCATAGCTTCATCTTTAGTCATTCCCACCTTATTCATAGCATATATTAAGGCCTTATTTAGTACAATTTCATTAATAGATGAATAATAATTCTCTATGTCTATTTGGATAAATTTGTAACTACTACTATCTTTAATATCTTTAAACCATTTTAAAGTATTATTTGTGCTGGTCCAGAGTTTCAGGTAATTTAGATTATTTAGTTTATAATTATTTAGTTTATAATTAGTCTAAAATTAACTTACTTAATGTCCCTAAATCCGATTTACTGGGACATATTAGTCTGCCTTTAGGGTCAGAGTAGAAATTGTCTTTATGATCCTTTAAAGTTATCCTAGGGTGCATCGGTACATACGGTTTCGTTTTATTGTCTATCTCATATTTTTCCATGATTAACCTAGTGGCTTTGTTAATATTATAAATGGGATCTTCCGGGACAATTTTATATTTTTTATTTATTTCCTTTTCTAAAAGTTTATCATATAATATGGTATTTAACTTATACAGGTTGCCAGTTTTATCAGATTGTACGACTATTTCTTCGACATTACGTATTTCTTTTATTTTAATTCCTAAATTTCTTAAATATTCATTGTATCTATTTGGATATTTTTTAAACTTAATGATTTTAACCACCTTCCAAATTTTGTCTTCCAGAGACTGAATTTCCCTATTATATGGGGGTTCCCTTTTAGTTTTAAATTTAGAACTTATGTAATTGATATTCTCCTCATCTTTAATGTTGGCACTTTTACAGTTATTATAGTGAGTTATCCATTTTATTCTATAAATAAACTCCTTTATATTATTAATAAGTTTAAGGGTATATTCCTTTTTCGATGGAATGGGGATGTCCTTCAATGACGAGTCCCAGATTAGTGGTGCCATCCTACGTGTAAGTTCCATAATAAACGAAAATTGAAGGTAAAACCTAAAACAATAGTCGTATTATAAATATATTCAAAGTATTATAGTAATAATATTAGGGAATAAAAACATACCCAACCTTACAGGCAAAAATCGGTATAATATTACGCCAGGTTTCGTAATATATAATATATATATGTATATAACTAATTTATATATATATCTATACTTCTTCCATAGTGATTTAACCAGCGATAATATGAGCGGTCTTTTACAATGTCTCATAGCATTATTTACGTAATATATAATTTTCGTATGTGGTATAGTTATTATTCTGCGTAAATCTGAGAGTTTTAAGTATTTTAGTATTTTTAATCTTCAGGAAACTTTTTATTTTAGGTAGATTTTCTTTTTCGATATTTTCGTTATTATTTTAGTAATTATAATACGCATTTACCTCTGGGTAATAGACGCCATATTTATCACGTGACCATTTAGTATAAATTCTATAGTACACTCATTTTAGTTTAATCTACAGTAAATCGCCGGCAGATAGGTTATGTTTTTAATTCTCTAAACAGTATTGACACACGCCCTTTATTAACTTTATACACTAACACATTTTTTACTATTATTTACCTCTTCCATAATGTTTTAACCTTGTTCATTATAATACTCTTTTTCAATATTTTTAGATTGTAACTCTTAATAATTATATTAATATCGTTAATGTAAGGATTAGTTTACAGGTTTTGTCTCTTTATATATATTTTCATTTCTCATGTTTATGTTTATTCCTTGAATGATTTTAGGTATTTTTGTAGAAATTTGACCTGAAGAGTGACTAATTTGGGGAGTAAAATAATTTCCCCGTTCAAATGAACTTGGATAGAATTTGCTTATGATTTTATATAGTCCTATTTCAGCCATGAAACGCGCGTAGTCTATGTACTAGCACTGACTTTTATACATTTATTCTTTCACACTTTATATTATTATATTAATTTTTACTGTCCTATTTATAATTTTGATTTTTAAACTAATATTTTTATGATGAATGTTTCTTTATAAGATATATTATATATTATTAAAATTTTAGATTAAAATCTTAGATAAATATTGATATGGTATATGCCTCACAGCATGGTTTTGGACGAATTCTTAGTTGACTGAGTTCTAGAGTGGTGGTTCGTCTCTAAATTAGTTATATACACATATATCATCATCATCATCATCATCGTTTGACGTCCGCTTTCCATGCTAGCATGGGTTGGACGATTTGACTGAGGACTGGTGAAACCGGATGGCAACACCAGGCTCCAGTCTGATTTGGCAGAGTTTCTACAGCTGGATGCCCTTCCTAACGCCAACCACTCATATATACACATATATATACATATATACACACATATATATACATATATACACACATATATATACATACACACACAAATATATATATATAAATATATAT
>NC_142928.1:58653701-58656201 GCF_046866305.1 Octopus bimaculoides
ATATGTATGTATATATGCATATATATATGTATGTATATATGCATATATATATGTTATATGTATATATGCATATATATATGTATGTATATATGCATATATATTGTATGTATATATGCATATATATATGTATGTATATATGCATATATATATGTATGTATTATGCATATATATATGTATGTATATATGCATATATATGTATGTATATATGCATATATATATGTATGTATATATGCATATATATATGTATGTATATATGCATATATATATGTATGTATATATGCATATATATATGTATGTATATATGCATATATATATGTATGTATATATGCATATATATATGTATGTATATATGCATATATATATGTATGTATATATGCATATATATATGTATGTATATATGCATATATATATATGTATGTATATATGCATATATATATGTATGTATATATGCATATATATGTATTATATGCATATATATATGTATGTATATATGCATATATATATGTATATATGCATATATATATGTATATATGTATGTTATATATGTATATATGTATATATGTATGTATATATGCATATATATATGCATATATATATGTATATATGTATGTATATATGTATGTATATATGCATATATATATGTATATATGTATGTATATATGCATATATATATGTATATATGTATGTATATATGCATATATATATGTATATATGTATGTATATATGCATATATATATGTATATATGTATGTATATATGCATATATATATGTATATATGTATGTATATATGCATATATATATGTATATATGTATGTATATATGCATATATATATGTATATATGTATGTATATATGTATATATGTATGTATATATGCATATATATATGTATATATGCATATATATATGTATATATGTATGTATATATGCATATATGTATATATGCATATATATGTATATATGTATGTATATATGCATATATATATGTATATATGTATGTATATATGCATATATATATGTATATATGTATGTATATATGCATATATGTATGTATATATGTATGTATATATGCATATATGTATGTATATATGCATATATATATGCATATATGTATGTATATATGCATATATATATGCATATATGTATGTATATATGCATATATATATGCATATATGTATGTATATATGCATATATATATGCATATATGTATGTATATATGCATATATGTATGTATATATGCATATATATATGCATATATGTATGTATATATGCATATATGTATGTATATATGCATATATATATGCATATATGTATGTATATATGCATATATATATGCATATATGTATGTATATATGCATATATGTATGTATATATGCATATATATATGCATATATGTATGTATATATGCATATATATATGCATATATGTATGTATATATGCATATATATATGTATATATGTATGTATATATGCATATATATATGTATATATGTATGTATATATGCATATATATATGTATATATGTATGTATATATGCATATATATATGCATATATATATGTATATATGTATGTATATATGCATATATATGTATATATGTATGTATATATGCATATATATATGCATATATATATATGTATATATGTATTTATATATGCATATATATATGTATATATGTATGTATATATGCATATATGTATGTATATATGCATATATATATGTATATATGTATGTATATATGCATATATATATGTATATATGTATGTATATATGCATATATATATGCATATATATATGCATATATATATGCATATATATGTATATATGTATGTATATATGCATATATATATGTATATATGTATGTATATATGCATATATATATGCATATATATATATGTATTTATATATGCATATATATATGTATATATGTATGTATATATGCATATATATATGTATATATGCATATATATATGTATATATGTATGTATATATGCATATATATATGTATATATGTATGTATATATGCATATATATATGTATATATGTATGTATATATGCATATATATATGTATGTATATATGCATATATATATGTATGTATATATGCATATATATATGTATGTATATATGCATATATATATGTATATATGTATGTATATATGCATATATATATGTATATATGTATGTATATATGCATATATATATGTATATATGTATGTATATATGCATATATATGTATGTATATATGCATATATATGTATGTATATATGTATATATGTATGTATATATGCATATATATATGTATATATGTATGTATATATGTATATATGTATGTATATATGCATATATATATGTATATATGTATGTATATATGTATATATGTATGTATATATGCATATATATATGTATATATGTACGTATATATGCATATATATATGTATATATGCATGTATATATGCATATATGTATGTATATATGCATATATATATGTATATATGTATGTATA
>NC_142928.1:58663701-58683701 GCF_046866305.1 Octopus bimaculoides
TTGCACATTAGGTTTAATTACCAATAAACATCAGCTTGGATGACACTACTCATCTGAGTAAAATATGTAAAATGTGATTACCCGCATGAATGTCAGACTTCAAAGAGTAGTTAACCATTCAATGGTTTTAGTAAATTCATACAGAAAAGGTAAGCATTATACCGTCCAGCTTAAATAAAAGTCAACTTCATTATATTTAAGCCCTTATTTTTGCTGTAAAAACCTATTCTGACATTGAGTCAACTTCCGGTACGAATGTTTACATTTTGTTTGTCATTTCTCAGCAAAAAAAAAAAAATTTTTTTAAATTCTGGAAACGATCTTCTTATATAATTTAAGCACCCCTAAAGTTTATTTTTATTTTTGTGAAAAATGCGTAAATTACATGGGTTTTTACAGTATATTTGAAAATGAAAGAATGCAATGAGCAGTATTGTGGTAATTAGATCAGAACTTACAAAAGTTAATCTTTATAGATGAAATAAGAATGCCATTCAAAATACAAATTGCAGCTGCTCAATGTATGTAAAATAGAAAAATTAATTTTACTACAGACCATAGTTGTTTTTTTCTGTTGATTTATTTATCAATTTCAATGTTTATTTTTTGGGTTAAAAATTAGTTTAGGGATATTTTCAATCATGCAAACTTTGTATTTATGTCAAATATACATTTTAGAAATCTGTTATAAGTGTAAATATTACTTTGCATAAATTAGTAAATGAAAATGATGTCATTGTCTTTTTTATTCCTCAGTTCTTAATTGTTACACTTTAGTTAGTAAATTGACTAGCAACATTTAACTTGAATTTATGAAAATAATCATAATATAGTTAACAGCTTCCCCCTTATGCAAATAAATGATTCATTTTGCCCAACCTTAATAGACATCGGTCCAATTGTATACTGATTTTGTGACTAGCTAGTTTAGTTCTCACAGTGTATGTGACAGTATTTTGTAGTACACATGGATTCAATTAAGATTTAGTGTCTTGAATGTGTACTGGTTTTTGAAATGGCTTAATTTCTTGTTCAATACTTGTTTTAAGTAGCTAGTTTTAAATAGACTGCACTAGTAATTTAAACTGATGATTTTATGTGTAAATACATAATGCATGAAGTAATGAGAAATGAAGAAATGAGTAACATGCTATTACATTAATTTTATTAAGTCAGATTAATTCTGATCACACAAGCATAGCTTGTACGTATTAATAAGTTTAGTTGTTGGGAGTAGAAAATTCTACCACTCTGGTATCTTCATTGGACAGTGGTCATGTAATGGCCAGCAGCAATGAAAAATGTATTAGGTTATAACTGTAGGGACACAAAGTAGACTAGGAAGTAAATGCAGTGACTGATATACAGAGGGGAGCAGGGCTGAAAAGGAGAGGACAGTGGTCAAGCAGTTAATATGGTAGCAAGTTGATTTTACTCATACAAGTTACGAAAGTCAGCTTTTCCAAGAGTTTTTTACTGTCTTGACTGCCATGCCAGGTTTAGTATTTTGATACTAAAATGTAACCTAAATTCAAGCAGCCTATACACTTCTTACCAAATTTACATTGACTCCTATAAAAGTGATGATTTCGGAACAAATCAAAAAACGAAATTTAGTAGCAGTTTTTTTTCCAGTTATTTGGCATTGCTTTTTAGTTATTTTTATCTTTTCTTTTAGTCATTAGATAGTAGCTATGCTGGAGCATTTCTTGAAGAAGTTTAGTTGAACGAATTGACCTCAGTATTTTTTCTTAAAGTCTAGTATTTATTCTCTTAGTTTCTTTTGCCGAACTGCTAAGTTACAGGGATGTAAAAATGCCATCACCAGTTGTCAAGCAGTGGTGGGGTACTCACGCGTGTGCATGCACACACACACACACACACACACCGGGCTTCTTTCAGACACTGTCTAAAAGAAGCCCAAATCTACTTAAAGCATTGGTCTACCAAATCCACTCAAAGCTTTGGTCAGCTTGAGGCTGCAGTAGAAAACACTTGCTCAAGGTGCCATGCAGTGGGATTGAACCTGGAACCATGTGGTTAGGAAGCAAACTTCATACACACAACCATGTCTGTACCTATTTTTAATACATCACCATGCCTCATGACACTATTTAGACATGATCCTAAAATGTATGATTGTTTGATATTACTCCTGTTAGTAAATTTGCTATTAGCATTGTCAGAGTTTGTATGGTAAGTAGGCAAGTTATAAATTGATATAGTTACTGTAAATGAGACAACTAGTTAATTCCTATCAACTAAAGTCATATGAAGGATAGTTATGTATGACCTTGAATGGTAATCAATAAGCTGAAAAATATTGATGACTTAAGAAAAGTGATATTGTGTTCTTTTTACAAGGATATAAACAGTGGAGAATGAAAGGATTTCAACAAGACATGAAATTTCTTTTATTTTACAGTAGTTTCCACATTTTCTTCTAATTTAACAACTATCAGAGACAATACTTTCCAGCTTTTACACTGTGCATCCCAGTGGAACTCAGTATTAATTGATAATTTCCATTTTAATATTAGAGATCCTGCTGAACTCTCTTTGGTGAGGGCATCTAAATGGATCTAGTGGGTTGGCTACCTAAGAACTGTCTAGATGTCTCTGATTCACTGGCTGAGACACACCAGTCACTGATATTACATAACCTTACCAAATCAGGGCAACGTTTTACTTAAAAAAAAAAAAAATTATTCAAGTCTCTTGGTTTCTTTTGCGAAACTGCTAAGTTACAGGGATGTAAAAATGCCATCACCAGTTGTCAAGCAGTGGTGGGGTACTCTCACGTGCGCACGCACGCTCGCGCACACACACACACACACACACACACACACACACACACACACACACACACACACACACACACACACACACACACACACACACACACACACACACACACACACACACACACACACACACACACACACACACACACACACACACACACACACACACACACACACACTTCTATCAGACACTGTCTACCAAATCCGCTCAAAGTTTTGGTCAGCTTGAGGCTGCAGTAGAGAACACTTGCCCACACGCCTGTTGGTCATCTATTAATGACTTGAGGGTGTTGCTTTCATTGGGAGGTGGTCGTCATCATTCACCTACATGGCTCCTGAATTTAAATTTATTTTGTTTATGGTAAATGGTATGCAAATTATATTCTGCATATAATTTCCATATTCAATTATATTCTGTAATTGAATTTTTAACTTTTTTTTTTCTAGTATGGCATGTGGTCACAAATTTTGTGGGGTGGTGTAGTCAATTAAGTGCAGTCCCATTACTTGGCTGATAGTTTGTCTTTATTGACTTCAGAGGATAAAATCTAAAGTTAACTTTTGTGTGATTTGAACTGGGAATGTAAAAGGCGTTAACTAGATATTGCAATCTATTTTTAGTCTGCATGACTAATTCTGTTTATACACATTCTGTAATTAACATTAACAATGGTGTTTGCTTGAAAGCTTTTGCTTTGCCAAATTAGTATCAAGACACTTATGACTTGGCAGAACTTGTGGAGCTTATTTGAACATGTTAAATTCTTTACTGTTGAAGTTAGAAGTTCAAGTCATACTGCTGTAGTGTTATCCTTTAGAGTGATATTAAATTTAATCTTTAGAATCACAGGAAACTTCTTTTTAGAAAACTGTACCATCTGTAAATCAATCAAAGGACTGACAATAAAAGATTATATACATGTCCAAGTTAGAAGTCTAATATACTGAAAATTTTTAATGTAATTTAGAGTAGAAGATATTCTTTCACATGGCATTATATGTCATGTGAAAGACTTTTAACAAGCACATAAATTTTTGAGTTTGAGATTTACTTAGCATTGAAATCTAATAAGCATCTTGTTATATAATCCTTGATTAAAAGATTATAAATATTAAATACATGCATGTCTATATCTCTTTCTGGTAATCTTTGGACCCAGGTCTTCTAATAATTTGTTTGCCATATGTTTGTCTCCCCATCACCACCTAACAACTGGTGTTGGTATGTTTACATTCCTGTAACTTAGCGGTTCAGCAAAGGAGACCGATAGAATAAGTACCTGGCTTAAAAAGTACTGGAGTCAATTCATTTGACTAAAAATTCAAAGTGGTGCCCCAGCATGATCACAGTCTAATGACTGAAACAGGTAATAGGTAAAAAAAAAAAAAAACATAGTGGTATTTCAAGTTACTTGTATTATATTGAATGATGGATATTCTGCAGGTAAGGCTTAAAGAAATTAACTGTTTAATCCCTATTTTCTGCTAGCCTTGCTTAAGTTCTGAGTCTCAATTTTAGACTATCGGTTCAATTCAATAAATAAAGCTTGACTTTTTAAATATATACTTTTTTCACATTATGATTACTCAGTAAAACATCAATCAAAATACATTGTGGTAGTTTGTTATGTCCCTTTGTGCTCCCAGTTAACAAAATCAGAAGGAGGGAAAGCAAAATTTACCCAGATAGGATTTGAACTAAGTATCAGACAAAGTATTGATGTCCACGTAACTGGTTAAACTCTTGAAGCATGGTCATAATCTGACTGAAACCAATGAAAAATCCAATTTAGCTTAATCAATGTATTTTTATAAATGCTAATAATTTTTTTTTTTTTTGTCATTGTATACATTTTTCTAATTGGTGGCATGACTTAAATAAAAATGTTTCCTAGAATGCTTAGGTGCTCAATGGACTAATGTATAGCTCCTAATTATGTATTAAAAAATTCAGTAAGATGTATTTGGATTTAATGCAAGTTTATGACAGATGACATTCCCAAAAGTAGCTAGCTGTCATGAGTCTACTCTTGGGCCAAGTCCACATCTACCAGGGCTCAGTCTTCCACCAGTTCTTGGTAAGTCTGCCTTGCCTCTTACACATTCACCTCTCTGCTTTTGATTTTCAAGAGAGGCTCACACTGGTCTCTCCATGGGTAAATGTAGCACATGGTTGAGCGTCTTCCTTTGTTTTATACCAGTTGCATTTCTTGAGTTATTCATCTCATCCCACTCCATGAATTCATTCATGATGTGGTTGCACTAAGAGACTTTTTTTTAATGGTTCTAATGCTACATCTAAGACATCTGCTGGTGGTGGATTTTATCCTGAGGAATCCATCATATGGCTTCAGATTGATGACTATTAACAGCAATCAGTTTAGCTGGAGATCCCAGACTCCAGAGATTGTTGACATGAATCCAGATATTAGAAATATTCTCTCCAAAATGCTTACATTTATTTTATCTTGTTTCAGTCATTGGACTGCTGTAATGCTAAGGCAGCATCTTGAAAGGTTTTAGTTGAATGAATCAACCATAGTACTTATTCTGTCAGTTTTTTTTTGCTGAGGCGTTAAGTTATGGGGATGTAAACAAACCAACAGTGGTTGTCAAATACTGGTGGGGCACAAACATAAAGACACACACACACACACACACACGGTAGGCTTCTTTCAGTTCCTGTTTATCATATCTACTCACAAGACCTTGGTTGGCTCAGGGCTATTAAAAATAATTCTTAAAAATTTTGTTTGAGGGAACACAAGCTAATCAAATCATAAATCTGGAAATTCATTAAGCTACTTCTTAGTAAGTTGTACAATGTTGTTTAAATAATGTAGTATGAAATTCGTAGACAGTACCCAGTTAGGCCAAGTGACAAATGAAATATTTGCAAATGAACAAAAGGAAATCAAATGTTCAACACACATGTTCTTGACACTCTTCAATGTATGCCATGCTTTTTGGTTTCTTTCCTGTTGCATCTTTATCAATTTTGTGGTATTATCATATTCACCTGTCTTAATTTGAAAAGCTTTACTAGCAGTATCAATATTGAAGAAAAGTTCATACTGCTACTCACTCTCTCTCTTATCCTTCACAGCAACAAATTTACTCTAGTGTAGTCTCATTTGTATCCACAGTTATGTTTATGAAATCTACCTTCCTAACACAAAGTGTCTGCCCCAAATGACTTTTCATCATCATGAAATACATTTAAAAAGTATTTGCCCTGAAATTTGAAATTTTTGTTTTTTTGTGGTTTAGCTCTTTGACTGGTTGGGCTTAATACATTTTATGTTCATGTTGAACATCTGTAAGTTGACATTTCAAGTCAAAAAGTGATTGAACCTAATGGTAATGTAATTTTTATACATTAAACTATAATTAGTATATATGCTTAAACAGTACTTACTATTAATTGTGACCAAGTTACATCATTTGCTCTTTATGTAGCTTGATTGATATTAATCACACATTAATGAAGTATTCTCTTCAAATAAGAATATCAGCACTTTATCAGTTCTTTTCAATACGTAGAATTTTATGGACTGTGTTTAAAGCCATAACTGGAAACTTGAACTATCAATATATTTAGGCTGACTTAATTATTTGAATATTGAGATCATATGAGTTTAGCTTTCTTAGAATAGAAGCATTAAATATTCCTGTGAAATTTACTGTACGCCCAATGAGAAGTGTGTAACATTATTTTTCACAAAGTACTTTTTGCAACCAGTCTCTTTTCTTATTTGACTAGATTGCACTAACAGTTTCTCTTTTCACGTGAAAAAATTATTACAATATATTAATGATGATGATTGTGTTTGTTTATATACTGTGTTTGATGGCCTATAAGATGTACGAGTGCATAGGATGCATCCGAGCCTAGGCCATACTTTTTTAAAATAAATTACCACTGAAATAATGTTTTAATTCCTCCACTTACCTGTATAACTTTGCTATTACCGGTAATTATATATATGTCTAAGTGTGTATATATATATATATATATATGAGAGAGAGAGAGAGAGACACCACCTGTGACCCCTTGGGTCACCGAGAAAGTCTAAGTTTCACAGCAAGAGTTTTGTTCTGTGGGTTGTTTTCTTTTCCAGGTTATTTCGATGCTTTCAACAAATGTGACATCGAAATCATGCATAAACGGCTCCTTTCCCCAGAAAAGGAAAGATTTGGTTGCTATTTCTAGCATGCTCTGCTACCGTGTAACAGGTATTTCAGGTCCTTTATTGCAAATAACTGTTATGTGATAGCAGGGAGTGCTAGAAATAACAGCCAATTCTTTGGAGGTGAGATATGTTGAATGCACTTGCAAAAACCAATGGAAAAACATTATTTCACACTGAGGTTACGAATGGGTCTTTTATGAAATATTTACCATATTTTTAAAGTCATTTTCACTTTAAAATATTTTTTAAATATGCCAAAAATTTTTGTAATGATATTCACTTGAAAATAATTTAAAAATGCATTTAAATATTGTCTGTTTAAAGAAAGCTAAAATATAAATACTTACTATCCAAACATCTTACATTTTTGAAATCACATTCACTTAAAAATATTTCTAAATGATTAAAATATTGTTTGATAAAAGCAAAAATAGAAATTGAAAAAAAAAAAAGTTTTATTCCCTTTGAGGATGAACATTATTTTTGTAACATTTTCCCCATCATGCACCATTTTGGGTATTTATACCCTGAAAATCTATCTTGAAAACTAGCAATTTACGCGAAAGTTGTTTCATTTGGTTCGTATTAACATTTCAGGGTAAATTTAATGTTATTTTCCCCATTATGCACCAGTTTCACTGATTAACGTTACAAGCAAGCAAGATTGAAACTGACTTTTAATGTATTATATATATATATATATATATATATATATATATATATATATAATAAAAACGAAATTCTGTCTGACTGGGACCCATGTATCTCAGCCTACATTTGCTCTGCATAGACATATTATACCTTTTTGGAATTAGGACGACCCTGGAAGTGAAAATCTGCCGTTCATTTGGTTCTCAAACATACAGCATTGGGATCTGATTTAAAAGCATTTTGGTTGCTATTCCTAGCAGGAAAAGCTTAGCGATGTCAGAGATGAAGGGGAAGATAAATGACATTCACTTCATTAATTTACCATTGAGATAAGAACTTTGGGACAAATTGACCAACAGTTGGAATTCCACTTGGGACTGAAACAAAGAATGATTGCATTACAGAATTATTTCTCATTTGTCCTTAACCTCTGATCAAACACCACCGGGACGTATAGTCATTATAGATTTATTATGGTCATGCTATTTAGCTCTCATTAGTTTGGGGCCACAGGCCCAATTAGACCTCCGAGGAGCTAGCTTAAAAGTCTGCACAACCCTGGTATTTATTCTATGGGTTTTTTTGCTGAGCTGTTAAGTTATGGGTGTTGTGAATTATACTGCTCTTGAGAAGATTGCACAGCAGCCAACCATCTGATTCTTAGATGACAAACTTTTTTACAAAGAATTCAATAATGCAGTCAAACAAATGAAAGCACCTTGCAGAGCTGGCATACCAACTGAAATCTGGAAGTATGGAGGTCTGAAGCTTATTGATAGCCTGTATAGCATTATGCTCCAGTTCTGGGAGATGGAAATGGTTCCAGAAGACTGAAAAGATGGCAGCATTGATACTGTCTTGAAAATGGGTAGTAGTGTGAGCTATGGAAACTATTGAGGTATCTCTCTTCTATCAATAGCCGAGAAGATCTTGGCTCATATTTTATTATACAGCCTAAATGAATATATTTGTCCAAATGTCTTACTTGAGACTCAGTGTGGTTTCCCAGGCAGTAGAAGTACTGTGGACATAATCTTCTGTCTTTCCCAAATTCAGGAAAAATGCAGTCAGCTGAACATGTCTATGTTTGCAGTGTTATTAGGCTTCACAGAGGCTTTCAACACAGTTCCCCATTGTGGACTTCCGGTGGTTTCTTAAATATTGATGTTCTTGAAGGTTCATCTACTTGGTCAGGTCCCTAAATGAAGGAATGCTGGCATGTAGATAGTAATGCCTCACACGAGTTTGTGATGACAAATGGAATTAATCAAGGGTGTGTATTTGCTCCAGCACTGTTCTCCCTCAATTTCACAGCAATGTTGAAAGTTGCCTTTGTATGAGTTGGAGGCGGTAGGATTTACATCTAGACACAGCATAATACTGGTCTGTTCAATGTTGCACAGTATAAAGCAAAGACATGCACTATGAAATACTTGTATGAGAGATGCTGTTCACTGATGATAGTGTACTGGTTGCCAGTGCTGAAAATATGCAGAAATTTGTAGATAGCTTTACCAGAGCTGCACAGCAATTCAGCTTAAAGATTAACATCAGAAAAACCAAATACCTGTACCAACCTGTGGAAAACCTACCTACCTATCTCTGTATTGGGAGAAAACATCACTATTAGACATGAAGGGCTGGTCCAGTGCAAAGCATTCAAGCACTAGGCAGCACCATCTCAGCTAATGCATACAGAGTGAGCTAAGCTAGTGCTTCATTTGGCAGGATACAGGAGAGGCTGTGGAAAAATAGTCAGGTTCTATACAAATTAACTGTAAGGTATACCAGGCTGTAGTGCTTTCTCCTCTGCTGTATGGAGCTGAAATCTGGACAGACTATAAAACTCAAGTTGCATGTATATATGATGAGACAGCTGTGACAAATTATGAATATCACTCTGTTTAATAAGACCAGGTATGAAGAGATCCTCCTATGTGATGTGATTGAAATTCTTGTTGATGGAAATTTACTTTGGCTGAGATATGTACACAGGATGGACAACGACAGCTTCCCCAGACAACTTCTTTACTCCCAACTATGCAAAGGGAAAAGAAACTGTAGAAGACCTAGACTGAGATTCAAAGATGCTGCAAAAAGGAATATGAAGTGGAATGGAATTGATCAGAGTAAATGGCAGACAGCCGACAACTGATGAAGGATCATTCTCTGTGTTACTTGCTCTGATTTCCATTTCTCTCTCATTGTTTGCGTATTTAACTTGTTTGTTTCCATACTTCATGTTGTTTACGCAGTTGATGTCCTGTACCCTATATATATATATATATATATATATATAATTTATATTATTATTTAATTGAATGCCATGCATCCATTTCCTAGTAAGTTTATCTTTTCCTAGTATGGATAAAACTTATCAAGTCATGCCATAGCAATGAACTGTCATAGTTGCAATAACTGACTGCAAATGAAGAAAGAAAAGCACACATACACACATTTACTAATTCAGAAGAAAATGTCGAATAACAAATTGAAGAAAAATCTCATTCTTAATTAAAAAGTAATTAATGATAGAGGTTTTATATAATTTTACACTTATACATGTTTTAAATTTGCTGACATCTATATATTGACATAATAGAACAGATGTTTTGGAGCTTTTTTTTGGAAACACTGTTTTTTTGCAAAAACTTTTTAGCACGAAGTACTTTTAAAAGCATTAGACATAGCAGAATTTAGTAAACATGCACAACTCGGTTGTCACTCAACCTGCTGAAAATAATAGTCGAACTCTCACAAGTCACACTCTTAAATATAGGCTATATTGAACAGTTACAAATAAGCTAGGTACAACTAGATTGCTTTGCATTGGTTTTTCAGCCATAACTGATTTGGAACTATTTAACAACAACCATAATATAATTTGAGATAAATACTCCTACACACGCACACCACTCTTTGAAATTATGGAAAGTACCTGTAAGTTTAACCTGTAGCCCCAGCTATATGCATGCACACACACACATGAATGCATGTATATAGGTCTTTTTACCTTGTTTTAGTCACAGACTGTGGCTATGCTGGAGTAGCACCTTAAAGAATTTTATTTGAACAGATTGACCCCAATACTTAGTTTTTTTCCTTTTTTTTTGTAAAGCCTGGTACTTATTCTGTTGGGTCTTTTTGCTGAACTGCTAAGTTACAGGGATGTAAACAAACTAATATCAGTTGTCAAAGGATAAGGTGGGTGACACAAAAATACACACGTGTGTATACCCAAAACCACGTGCTGGCAAAGCAGTGTTCTTAATGATAGTTATGCCTGTGTGTGTGAATGTATATGTATCTCTGTATGTATATATCCTTAACATAATGACCATCCGAAGCCTGCATTTTGGGTAGTTTTCCTGCTAGTTGGTATAGTTTTAGGTAATTTCAAGCCTTCACCTGCAATACATAATTAATAGCTTCATGTATAAAATCTTTGTTGGTAAAAGATAGATTCAGTAGATTAATTTAGCTTACTGAGATTTTCGAATAATAAATGAAACTGAATAAGTTGTGTATTTTCAAGCATTTACCATGTTGTTTAGTATTAGGTCAACTATGATCAAACAGACCTTTGATCAAAGGCATTCCAGTTGTGGGTATTTTATTTTTATCTTTTTTTAGATGCAATATTTCTAGGAATGCATCTTCTTTCTTTAGGTGGTAGGATATGATTTGAGGTAGAGTTGGCTGCTGTCTCTAGCATATCAAGTTACAGTGTAAGAAGCTTCCTTGTTGGCTATTACAATGTTTTTTTTTTGTGGAGGAGGAAGAGAGAAAGCTTATTACTTTTGTGCTAAAGGTTTCTATTGACTATTTACTGGTTGAAAAGTTTAAATAGAATGCCATCTAAAGAGCATTGTCGGCAAAGTGGATTTTGATTTCGTGACTGCTTGTTTAATCACTACATCATATGTTGTAATGAGGTTGTAAGAATATGTTTTCCTATATCATGTTTCTATTATTTTTATATATTTTTTCTTTGGGCCAATGCCTAGTGTGTGTGTGTGTTTTATTGAAATCTTTTAGATTTCCACTAGTGACCCCTAAAATGATTTTTATGTTATTTGTTATATGTATTTACTTCTATCATGAAAAATTCTCTAATGCTTAGTCTAGCTATACCCACCTAACTGCTGCCAGTTGCTGAACCACTGTTTATACTCTTGTTCTTCCTACCTTCAGACTACTAGATGAACTGGCCATTTTAGGCAATACTTCTTTAATTACTAGTTCTGGAATGTGTTTATCCTAACCCTCTATCTCTACACATTGATATCATACTCATAGGAGTGAAATATAACCACCTACTTACTATGTAATGTTTTTCTTTTATCCCTATGACAACTACTCACATGAGGTAATATAAGCTAAGAACTATTGTAACAGTATGGCTTGAAAACAGCTATTTTTATGTACATATTTTTTTGCATATGCTACTAATATTAAATCGTAATGTGAAATGTGTAAATTTATTTTCAATTTGTTTTTTTATTCATGTAATTATTCTTAATTTTACTATCTATGGGAAATTTTTAAATGGTTAAGTTTTGAAGGTTAACATTTTGTTTAATTAAATAACTAAAATTAATGTTATTAAGATATATATTGATTTGATTCAATGTAGAATTTTTTCCAATTATTTATTTTTAAACAAATTTTTATTACAAAACAAAATTGTGTATCATGTGCTGGGTAAGGAGGAAGCTATTCATGCACACTATTATTTTTGTTTTTTGTTTTTTTTTGCTTGCATCAGTCAGATTTTGACAAAGCACCTTCTGTCATGCCTTTCATATATATATTTCAAAAGAATCAAAACGTGTAAATAAATAAATACTTTCCTTAAGACAAGTTCACACTGCATGTTTGAATACACATTATATCCATAATCTAGTTTGTTTATCTGCTATTAAATCTATTGAGAGAAACTCTCCTGGGTTCAATTAATCTCTACTGCTTCCTGATTTTGCTTCTACCTCTGAACACAAAGGAATAGCCTATCTTTGCCAAATCTCTTTTAGTAATAAAGTTACTAAATCATACACTGTGATTGCTCTCAAATCTCTTCATCTCAGGAGTTGCTCATAAAATTAACTCCTTTCCTGGAAGTATACAACTGTTTGGTACATTTCTAACAAATATTCCCTAACTTATAAGGAGACCATTATAAATGGCCTTGAATCTTCCATGAAGCTAGATCTGTTTATGATTTATGTTAAGAGGTTCATAAATGCAGTTTTATCAGGCATTACTGATTTATCATCAATGAGTATTTTTTAATTTAAAAAAAAAAAAAAAAAGAGCCATAACCACCCTGTCTTTTTGAATATCTATGACTTCACTGTCCAGTGTATCCTACTTTATAAAGATATGGCTGGATATGATTTGAGGGAGATATCTGTGAAATTTTCTTGTAGAATGGATGGCTCAGCAAGGAGATGTATTTTCAGGTTCAAAACTCCTCTAAATAACTAGTTTTAATTTTGAAGTCAATAAAACAATTACAATGGAAGCTTCTACTGTTTTGATGATGAGTCAAGTCACATGTAAGGTTTCAGTTCATTTTCTTATTGGAAATTAAAATTTAGTTGTGATGCCTTAGGAATTATAATTTGTTTGATATATTCTTATAAAAAAAATTTTCTTTTTTTTTCCAGGTTACATGATGAAATCAAAGATTTTTATGTATACATGTCTCCCCGTCCAGAGGAAAAATTCATGAGAGAGGGTGTAGTGAAAAGAATACAAAATGTTGTAAAGCAATTGTGGCCTGATGCACAGGTAAGCTACTTTCCCTTAAATACTTTTTCAAAATACTCTTCCAACAAAGTAAAACATGGCTTCATAGTCAAAGTATACCAGGCCACCAAGAATGAAATAAACGCAAGGAATACCAGCCCCCCCCCCCCCCACACAAAAAAGAGAAAAGCATCAACAAATAGATACAGGTATAGGTGTAGGGTTAAAAAATTTATGCTTTGCAACTATGTGGTTCTGGGTTCAGTCCCTCACTGTAGTACTTTGGGCAAGTATCTTCTGTTGTTGACCCATGCCAACCAATGCCTTGTGAGTGAATTTGGCAGCCTGGGTGGGAGCCCCTCCCTTCCCCTGTGTGTGTGTGTGTGTGTGAGCGAGCGAGCGAGTGAGTGATGTCCCAGTGCTTGGCAATTGATATTGATTTGTTTGCATCCCTGTAACTTAGTTGTTTGGCAAATGCAACTGATAAAGTATCAGACTTAAAAACAAGTACTGGCATCATGTTGATTGACTAAGTTCTTCAAGGAATTGCTCCAGTATGATTGCTGTCCAATGACTAAAACAAGTATAAGAAAAACAAATTCTTGCAGAAAAATAGTACGTGTTCAACTAGATATACCAAAGAAACATGCCATTCAACAAAAATACCTGTAACTGCAGTGATCATGCTGATGTGACCATAGAAGTAACTGTATATTATGTCAGATGTCCTCTACTCCATGCTGGCAACCATGCTCACAATGGCAGGCTGCAATCAGTTCATGAATCTCTGCAACCCTGACACAGTAGTTTTGCGGTGTTCAAATTGGGAGAACTAGGGAACCGTATGATGTTGAGTCACATAATCACAGTTTTCCTAGCCTTACAGAATATGAACTTCCCTCTCCTATCATGTAGGGCTCATACTTGATGTCCTCATGTATTACACATCTGATAGTGCATTCTTTCACCTTGAACTGCTTAGAGATAGCTCTTTTTGATTTACAGGAATTGTCATTTATTACGCCATGAGCCTCTAGGATTAACTTGGTTGTATTGACAATGTTTGATCAATGAGAAATTTTATTTTTTTCTTGGTCATGGCTGATTCATCTCCACCAGTGGTCTCCATCATCATCATCGTTTAATGTCCGTTTTCCATGCTGGCATGGGTTGGACAGTCTGACTGGGGACTGGCAAGCCAGGAGGCTGCACCAGGCTCCAATCTGATCTGGCAATGTTTCTAATCTGGATGTTCTTCCTAACACCAACCACTCCGAGAGTGTAGGGGGTGCTTTTTACATGCCACCGGCATTGGAGTCAGTCAGGTGGCACTGACATTGGACACGTTTAGATGATGCTTTTTATGTGCTACCAGCACAGGAGCCAGTCAGGGTGGGGGCTAGCATTGATCGTGTCCGGATGGTGCTTTTTATGTGCTGTTGGCGCTTGCATGAATGGTGCTTATTGCATGCCACCAGCACAGGAGCCAGTCAGGCGGCACTGGCATCGGTCACAATTAGAATTTCCACTTTGTGTAAGTGTATTCTACCATGGACAGTATCTGTTGTTGGCTGGTCAACTTAACACTACCACTTGGCATTTGTGAACCTTTATCAGAATAATCAAGAACAATAAGAGGATAAATGTATTTTCCATTTTCAGCATTATCCATTCAAACAAGGTGTATAAGTTAAATTTTTTGTTAGCTGGGCAGATTGAATCAAGCCTAGTTTTATGTTCATGTAGAGCAGGGGTTTTCAACCTTTTTTGCACTGCAGACTGGTTTTATGCAAGACAAATTTTCCCACAAACTAGTGGATCATGTGCATGATATATAATTTAATTATTATATATATATACTATACATAATGACTCTCTGAGTGGTTGGCATTAGGAAGGGCATCCAGCTGTAGAAACTCTGCCAAATTAGATTGGAGCCTGGTGTTGCCATCCGGTTTCACCAGTCCTCAGTCAAATCGTCCAACCCATGCTAGCATGGAAAGCGGGCGTTAAACGATGATGATGATGATGATAATGCAAAAACACCCTACAGACTGTGATAATCAATAAAATAGAATTAAGATTTAAATGTGACTTGGTACCAAATGATCCATGGCCCAGTACTGGTCTGCAACCCATTGGTTGGGAACCTCTGATGTAGAGCACAGTACATTAACTAGTCAGGGTTGGGCTAACAGCTATTTGCAAAGCATTTATCTACAAAGGGCTATTGTAATAATTTTTACTTTCTAGATTTATTTTCATGACTGAAAACTTGGAGAAACATGCTACTTGTTTTTGAGTAATACTTTTTCTTTTTGGAAGAAAGAAATTTAATTCTCAACATTGAGTTGCTATTTTAAAGATATAGTTCTCATTAACTTTACTGAAATATTTTAGGTGTATATTTCTTTATTTTATTATGAACGTATATGTGACAAATTAAATATCCTGTTACGAGTCTAAAATATTAATTTTCTCGCATTTGTAGTATTGATGGTGACTGCCAAATAGTTTTGATTTGTTTATCTTAAAACTCAAATCAATATTTCATCCTGCAAGAATATTGGTTTGAAATTTTAATTTTTTGTTTTATGATTAGAAAAAAGCAATATTTTTATTTAAATTATTTATTTTAATTTTAGGTGGAAATTTTTGGCAGCTTTTGCACTGGATTGTACCTTCCAACCAGGTGAGAATTTATTAAAGGAAACTGTTCACTTGTGAAATTGATATTTTACCTGGCTTCGATTATTTATCAAGAGTTATTTTTAATTTCCATCTTGTTTCTAATTAAGACATTTTGTTATCACTTGAAATTGCTTTTGAATACTGTCCTATGTATTGCAATTACATAAAGTAGAAGGAACTGAATTTGTCCTGTATAAATAATTATTTTAGACCATAGTTTAGTGGGAGTACATAAATAGTCTTTTCCCAGGAAAAAAACAAAAAAACGTGAGCTAAGTTTACAAACAAAACCGGTTCTAGATAGTCATAATAATGCTTTTTTACATCCAAAGAGAAACTACTTTAAAATTAACATTGTAAATAATTCACTTCTTGACCAGTTGGGTGGGTAAAGTTTTTTTATTATTGTTTTTACTATAACAAGTTTTCCTCTTGACTAAATCCGTATGAGCTTCATTGTATATCTTCACAAACTAATTTCTGCCCACAAATAAGCTTGATAATTAAGGAGTTAACAACTTAAGTTAAGCTCACATCCATTGTTAATAGGGAGGTACTTATTTACAGTCCTTTACCTTTTTGTGGTCTTATCAAAATTACAATTTCCTATGATAATTTTATTTAAGACCCTTGTGTTACATTGCAAACACCTGTTTATTAAAAGCGATCGTAGTTGTTTTTTTAAATATTCATTTGTTAAACATTTTTGAAATTAATTAAAAATATAAGTGTATTTGTTAGAAATATGGTTACAAAATGAAATATAGTTCCTTGAAACACTTGCTGAATGTATGGACTGAGATGTTTATGTAAATATTGAAGTTGAACAATGAAGAAAACATAAAAACTGGATTCCAGATCAGTATTTTTCCCCCATTTAAAAAAAAAAACAATCTTTTGATGTAAACTCTAATATTTTTATAGTGTGCCTATGAAGAAAAAGACCAACCAAAAGTAATAGCTTGCTAATCAAATGTATTTTTAGTATTAGGCCAATGTAACAGTAAAGAAAAGATGCATAAAAAAAAAACATTGAATTGAGTGAGCTATATGTTAAGAATAAGCAAAATGCTGGAGTTAGTTTTGGTTAGACTTGTTTCAATATTAAGTATTAGCTCTCATATGAATGAAACTTTGTTCAAAGATTTCTCTGGAAAAATTTGTCAGTATAATAATCTCCATCATTCTTATTTTCATTTCTTTCTGTGTTGATTACACATTTTATGACTGTATTATATGTATTTAAAATAAAACCCACTGATATATATATACAACTATATTTTTTGAAATATAAACATTCAGAAAGTGAAAGGTATGTAATTTCAAACAGAAATGGTAGAATTAACTACAAATAGAACAAATTACAGAAAGTAGACAGTGAAATGTTTCAGTCTGGAAGCTTATAACTAAAACAAAGAGGATTATAGAAATGGTCAAGTATGCTGGTGTGCACAATTACTGTGGCTGAAGAATAGTAGAGTGCAAAACAAACTTCAAGAGGGCATAAGTCATCATCATTTAATGTTCGATTTCCATGCTGGCAGGAGTTGGATGGTTTGACCAGAACTGGTGAGCCAAACTTGGTTCCAGTCTGATTTGGCCTGGTTTCTATGGCTGGATACTCTTTCTAATGCTAATCACTTTATAAAGTGTTCTAGATGCTTCTTATGTGGCTCTGGCACGAGCGTTTCTTACATGACTCTGGCACGCGCGTTTCTTAGGTGGCTCTGGCACGCGTGTTTCTTACGTGGCTTTGGCACAGGCGCTTGTTACATGGTTCTGGCATGTGGCTCCTATCAAACTTTACTGACAAACATTATTAGAATCCCCCCCCCCTTTGCCTTAATAACTCTGAAAAAATTTTGTGAACCTTTTTGTTCATATAGATACAGTTTAGTGAGCATTGCACTGATCAGTTGAATTTGTAGTAGAGATCAAGTTGAGCTTTGCATAGTACTCTCAGTAGCCTATGAAAAAAATTTGGATGTACTCCTTGTCATCATCAACATCCTTGTTCCATGCTGGCATGGGTTGAATGGTTTGACAGGATCCAATGTTTCCAAGAACTCCATCATGCTTTGGCATGGTTTTTATGGCTGGATGTCCTTTCTAATACCAAGCACTTTGCAACATGAACTGAGTGCTTTTCTTGTGTCACTTGCACTATTGAGGTCACCATGCAGTTTACAAGTCTACAAACCCTGGGTGCAGGAAGTCAGTTTCTTGTTCGAGGATGAGGGGATTACTATGAGGTGGGTGGCTGGTAGAACAGGTGCTTGTAAAGAGATTTGCATGGTAACTCACATCTAGTAGGGGAAAATGGGAGAGAGAAAGTGAAAATGATCAGTAAATGTGGAGCCAGCCAGTAGAGTTGATCAAATTGAGAATGATAAAGCAAATTAAATAAATAAATTTAGGTAACACTTCTGAATCATAATTTGTTTAACAACTCAGATTGCTAGCAGGCTCCTACAAGATGTTACTATCCCCAATGAGTTCTTAGAATTATTATTAATATAGGATAAGGTAAAACTGGATAACATAATTTGGATTTGTGCCAGGCTATACTACTACAAATATGTTTCTAGTGTAACTCCTATTAAAAACAGAAGGTTTACTCTGAGCTTTCTGTTTTAGAGCAAACTGATATTTGTGTGTGTGTGTGTGTGTGTGTATTGTGTATGTGTGTGTGCGTGCATGTGTGCACACATGCACGCGCACACACACACACACACACACACACACACACACGTACACAAACAGAGGATGTGTCAGGTTTTTTTGAGTACATTTCTTTCAAACAGACACTCTTTCTTCTAACTTTCTTTTTACCTCACTTTTCAGATAAATAGTGTCAGATATCAGGTTGATTCAGCAAATGAAAAGGCTGGCTGTAATCATCTTAAAAGCATAGCATAGTGTAAGAGATAGCTTGCTTTCTGAAAGTTGCCTGATCCTTTGTTGTCAAAGTTCAAAAGGAGCTGGGAGCTGCTGATTGGACCCAACATCGGCAGCTAAACACAAAATGCATTCACTGGGTTTGAATACCATCAGAACACAACTTTGTACTAAAAGTCCTAGAAATAGTTGATAAAATCCTGGAAATTCAATCAGAGCCATTGTGAAGTACCTCAAGGTTTCAGAATGCACCATTAGCTGAGTTATGCAGAATGCACCATTAGAATATTTGTGCAAGTAATATGTGATGCAGAGAGGCCAGTTTATGTTGGATGTGACAAGAGATAATCATTCAATCCATGCAAAACACTGGCTAAATAAGTTAAAACACCAAGAGATTGGAATGCTTTGGTTTTTCACTGATGAGAAAAACTGTGATCAAGACCAAAAGGTAAACTAAATGACTGACAGATGGTTATCTGAGACCTGACTGAGGTTCCAACAGTCATGCATACTAAGTTCTCAGCAACTGTGATAGTCATCTGCAAGGGAGATGTCATACCTCCTCATTTTTTTGTCACAGGGCTTAAGTGTTAGTGCCAGTTTCTACACAGATGTTGGAGAAAGTTGTGATACTCTTGATAGACAGTATGCAGTGGAAGACTATACATCTTCCAACAAGAAGAGATAGGACAACTTGAGTATGGATGCACGCCAATCTCTGTGATCATGTTCTCCTAGACACATGATCTCCTACCTCACCATATCTCACTCTACACCATACAATCTTTTCAAGTTCACCATAACTAGCATTATGTCCAAAATGGATAAAGACCTTCTGATTCAGGCATGACAGCTCTTCCAAACCTGTATTGAAGCAAGCATTGATGCTAACAGTTCATTGAATAGGTGTGGTAAGATTAATTTGTTTTCAAATACAGCTTTTCTTTGAGTTCGGCGTTTTTTTCTGAATTCATACAAATGACCTAAAGAAAAAGAAATTAATGCATCC
>NC_142928.1:58689233-58722490 GCF_046866305.1 Octopus bimaculoides
ACATGAGTGCATAAAAAGCAAACATCCCATAATGTTAAAATAGCATGAAATCATCATTTAGCATTCATTGTCCATGCTGGCATGGGTTGGATTGTTTGACCAGGGCTGAGAGGCTGCACCAGATTCCAGTCTGATTTGGCATGGTTTCTATGGCCGGATGGGATGCCCTTCCTTTGGAATTAATCAAAATATCTGAAGAAAACTACAAAATGAAATAAAAAGAAAATACAATACACATATCCATCCAGTGGGGGTAGACTAAAATTACAATTAAAAAATTGAATACTGAGTAAACCTGGAAATTATTTTATATTAAATTATACATAAACTAATGAATTTCTCTGCATTTGTTGCAGAAGACATGCTTGGAAGTCATTTTAATTGACTGCCTTGTGGCAGCTTTCCTCTCCTGACATTAGCAATCTTGGCATAGTTTCTTGTGACCATCAGTTAAGATGGTTAGCTGGTGGAATCATTAGCATGCTTGAGAAAATACTTAGCATTTAATTTGTCTTCACGTTCTGAGTTCAAATTCTGCTGAGGTAAACTTCATTTTTTACTCTTTTGGTGTTGATGACTTAAGTACCAGTTGAGCACTGGGGTCATTATAATTGACTAGCTCCCATTTCCCTAACATTTCAGGCTTTGTGTCTATAGTTGTAAGGATTATTATTTAAGAAGGTTAGTTGGTGGAATTGTTAGCATACTTGACAAAATGTTTAGCAACATTTTGTCTGTTATTACATTCAGAGTTCAAATTCCACTGAGGTCAACTTTACCTTTCATTCTTTTGGGGTTGGTGAAATAAACACCAGTTTAACACTGAGGTTGATGTAATTGACCCCCCCCCCCAAAAAAAAAACAATTCAGGCCATACACATTTTATTTTTAAATATGCTGTCTTTCCCAATTGCATTACAACATTACACAGAGCTGTAGATTGTTATTTTGCTTTTTTTAGTCCCCTGATATTTGGTGGATAATTAAAATTTCTTTGCAGTACACCCATTTACCATATACCAAAGCAGATAACACTAATACCACCAAATTATCTGTCTACTAACCAAGTCATAGCTCATCATCTGATTCATCCTGTTCTTATCACCACTGTCACCTTTGTACCATTTTCATTCATGTGGTTGAGTGCAAGTAGATAGAAAATCGATTTTCTTTCTTCTTTGTATATAGTTGACATTTATCAAATGCACAAAACTCTCAGCCCTTGAGTCAGTCTGTTGCTTTTGCTAAATATTAATAAAAATATACATATACTCATATTTTGAGTTCCATTTTGCCTGTTTACATCACCATATATATATATATATATATATATATATATATATATATATAATAACACATTGAGTTATTCAGCAACAAAAAATTCCCAATAAGGTACTTGGTGCATCTCAAACCATGAAACTGTTTCCAGATGACATGAGCATTTTTGTCTGGTTTTCTGCTGAGGTCAACTTTGTTTTTTACTCTTTTGGTGTTGATAATGTAAGTACCAGTTGTCAGTGTAATCTATCCAATGTCAGTCTTTTTCCAACTGCATTCACAGCTTTTAGGTCTGCTCCAAGTTTTATTTGGTGATAATTTCTCAATCACATTGTACCCTAGGTCATCAGTTCCCAAACTTGTTTTGGTATGGAACCCATTATATGATTTTCTTTCCGAAAATCATCGTACCTATATTCACGTTTTATGGACAGCTCCTACCATTTTAATTGTAAGACATTAAATGAAACAGTTTTTAGTTCAGAGAATTTATTTACATATATGTTTTTTGAAAATTGTGAATAGCATTTATTTCATAAGCTTCTATTAAATTCTATTAAAACATCTGTATCTTGTGGAAGACTAGAATTCTCTACATGGAACCCTTATTTTAAATATGGAACTATAATGTTCTTTGTTCTTCCCCATGTACAGGTATGTTGATAGAAGTTGAAAACCTCATTGTGGTTATGATCTTGGAAATATTGATATCATTGAAGGATTCATTTGTGCTTCAGTGTTTGGTAATCTCTGGCAGCTTCTTAAAGATCATATTTTTAAATGATGTTTGGATCTTGTCCAACCATGTTTGTGACTATGTTCTGTCTTCCATTTTCCTTCATTTATATCCTTTTTAACTCTTCGTTTTTGTAGTTATTGATTGGAAATTTTTGGTAGGAATATACACAATAATTTCATTTTTATAGTTGTTTGGGTTTAAGTCATCAGAAAGATTGATTGGGTTTGGTTTCCTCTGAAAAGTTTTGAAGAGAAATACTTTTAAAATTTCCATTGTGTTTCTAGAATAAATTCATTCTTGCTTTCATTTACTAGTATTGGCATTACCTCACTAAGAAATTGAAATATCTGACTCTACATCTGACATACAGCTAAATACATGTATTAATAATCTAAGACTATGGAAAAATTTGGATGGTATTTGGTGGATTAATGATGAAAGGGTTAAGACATAAATGTTAAACACTGATAATATCATGCTCCACATTTAGGGTACAATTGTTGAATCTTCTAATTGAATCTTTTTTAATAACTAATTTGAGATACTGGTTGTTGGCTACCTTTTGAAAGAGAAGACAAACTTGTTAGTAATCAACCTCAGAAATTGTCTACAGCTATTCAGATTAGATGCCAACAAAATGGCTCAAAAGTTTACATTGCAGACATTTTTGGACATCAAATATTCCTTGAATACAAAATCAATCATCATCATCTTAGGCTTAAATATTAGAATTCCTGTAAAGAAATCACTATTGAAAAAGAAAGGGGATAAAGTAACTTCAGATAAGAAATGCTGTGCACTTCAGGTTAGGAGTGGAAGGCTGTCTTGTTAGAACTTGTGTTGGACATGTTTCATTCTAATTTTCATGTCATATAGCATCTACATTTTATAAACAGTGCACAAAATTAAATTGAAGAACAGCTAAATCCACAATTTTCATTTAGGATGAAATTGATGGAAATGAAAGGAAAAACCATACAAAAATGCTCATGTCATCTGGAAACAGTTTCATGGTTTGGGATGCACCAGGTACCTTACAAAACTAGTTAATGTCAAAAAGGTGCAATGGTTTTAAATCAATTATGTTTATTGGGAATTTCTTGTTGCTGAATAACTCAATGTGTTATTTCATAGAGATATAATCAGTAATATATAGGTTTGTGCATGTTTTTACATATTTGTTTTTGGAATATAAATACAAATGTATTAGAATAAATTGAAATCTATTTATTTTTATCAGTGATATTGACCTGGTTGTGTTTGGAACTTGGGAAACACCCCCGCTATGGAAGTTGAAAGGTGCTCTGGTCGAGAATAACATTGCTGATGAAGAATATATCAAAGTGTTAGATAAAGCATCCGTAAGTAGTTTTTTTTTTTTATATTTGCTTTAGAAAATAACCTGTAAATGATGTCACAATTACATTATGTATTTATACAATCTAGAAACTAACCTCTAGATTGTGTGCAATGCAGGAAAGAGAATTAGTGTTGTGAAGACCAAAATGTTAATCCCCTCTAGAAAGTTTTCCCAGTGCACTCTGCATGTTAGTGGAACGTCACTGAGACAAATGGAGAAGATTGAGTATCTCAGGACCATATTCACAAGTAATGGAATGCAGGCGACTGAATTGGACACTAGAATTGCAGATGCTGTCATGGTATTGTGGCAGCTCCAGCATTCAGTCCTAAGAAGTGGAGAGATTGGTAAAAAAAAAAAAAACAAAAGCCAAATTTACTATCTTCAGTTTGGTTTCTGTGCCTATTCTCATCTATGCTCCTGAATGTTGGGTAATGACTGAAAGAGTGCAATTGCAAACACAAGGTGTGGAAATGGGGTTTCTCTGAAGGATTTCCATGTAACTTGGAGATAAAGGAGTCTCTCCCAAATCAAGCCACTATGGCTCCTCATTAAGAGATACTACAGATATGTGATTACAATGTCACTGGAAAAAATTGCAAGATGAGTTCTTCAGGACAAGGCAGCCGGCAGGAAACCTAGAGTAGACCAGACTGAGATGATTGGATGACATCCCGAATCTCAGTTGGTAACTCTTGGGAATCTAACCAGAAAGTCTAATGACAGTTGCTTCTGATAGGATCCTGAGCAGGAGGTACCTGAGGACTCTACTCCAACGATATCCCAGGACTGGAGAAGGTGGATGGATATAATATACAATTTTAACAGTCAGTCTTCCATGCTAGCATGGATCAAATGAATTTGTTGAGGCAGATTTTCTATGACTGGAAATCTTTTCTGTCACCAATCCTCACCTATTTTCAAGCAAAATTATATTTCCTCATATACTGACATGTTTTCATGGATTGGTAACCAGTAATATCACTTGTAATGATAGTGATACTTGTTTACAACTGTCACATGATATAAAAAAAGAAAGACTTGAAGATGGCACACATACACACATATGGCAGGCTTCTTTCAGTCTCCGTCTGCCGATGGGGCTATATTAGAAGACACTTGCACAAGTGGGACTGAACCCTAAAATCAAGTAGCTGAGAAGGGAATTCCTCAAAAACACACACACACACATAGTTTCTTTCAGTTTCCATCTACTGAATCCACTAACAAGGCTTTAGATGGGCAGAGCTATAACAGAAAACACTTGCTCAAGTGGGACTGAACCCCAAAATCAAGTGATTTTATATATATATACAGGGTTATTTAAAAAGAATGAACCAATTTCATTACACAATATTTTAATAAGGAAAAGCAATAGAAAACTCCAGCTAAGTCACAAGTATTTACTCACAATCAACTTTTATTTCCTGTCTTACAAGTGTTCAATGTGGCCACCACCTGTGGCATGGGCAACATCAATGTGATAAGAGTATTTCTCCCAGATGTGTACCAGCATATCACAATCCACTGAGTTGATTGCTGTTGTTATTCAATGTTTAAGGTCATTGAGGTTAGTGGGTTGCGGTGGAGTTTTCTAAGTTTTTAATGGCTGCCACGGGCGCTGTAGTCGATCAACAGCAATCAACTCAGGAAATAAAAGTTGATTGTGAGTAAATACTTGTGACTTAGTTGGAGTTTTCTATTACTTTTCCTTATTAAAATACTGCGTAATGAAATCAGTTCATTCTTTTTGAATTACCCTGTATATTTCATTGGACTTTGCTGTTGATATCAAATTGCTCCAATCTACAATGACTTTTGAACTTTCTGATTTTTCATACTCTATACATTGACTGCTAAATCCACAAGTCTTTCCTTTTTATTCTCTCTGTTTATTTTCTCTTATTCTTTTCTATTGAAGAGCATAGGCTTGAAACATAAAAGACTTTTTCACTTTCCCAAGCATCAAATTAATACAGCTGCTTGTTGTTCATACACCTGTCTTTATCTTTTGTTTTTCTATAAATTTCAACTTTATATCATTCAACTATTGTAGGTAGCTTTTTTTGTCACAGTCGGCATCTTCCAAACAGTCTCACTAATTCAGTTTTAATCTAAATCAAATTTAGTTCTTTGAATTATGTTTGACTAGTGATAAGCTACATTTAGACATAATATTTAAAATCTGTTGCAGGAGAACAAAAGTTAAGAGCAAAAATGTATAGACCAAACTGGTTGACTGACGGGTAGTAACGCCCAACATCGACACTTTGGATCCACACCATTCTTTTAATTTTGATTAAGAATTATTATATTGATATTAATATGAAAGAGAAATGTTAAAGGAATATATTGATAAAGGTTTCATAGAATTTTATCCATTAGCAAAAAAAAAAAAAAAAATTTAATTTTAATTCTCAAATTTTTATCAATTTTTTGCTTGATATTAAAGGGACACTACTCGAATAGGAAACTAAACTATTTCTTAGCACCACGCACAACAAAAAATAAAAGACAATACAAATCGATACAAAGAGTTCTTATATATATTTTCATTAGTGTAAATCATTTTTTATAAAAATTAAAATTTTTTGCTTAATTTTTTGTAGTATGGCTTTTTAAAGTTCATTTTTTAATAAATTATTTTAATAACAAGATTATTTAATAAAATATTTTTATTATTTTGATTTTGTCTCTATGAGCAGTACTGAATCATGTAGTAGGGCTGTTTAGAAAAGGCAAATGGCAAAAATTCAAGTAATAGTCAATTTTCACTATATTTAAATTTTCAAACATGGAGTTAATTATTTGCATGCTAAAAATGACTTTATTTATAACTTATTTTTTAATTTTATCATCATCATCATCGTTTAACGTCTGCTTTCCATGCTAGCATGGATTGCACGATTTGACTGAGACTGGCGAACCAGTTGGCTACACCAGACTCCAATCTGATCTGGCAGAGTTTCTACAGCTGGATACCCTTCCTAATGCCAACCACTTTGAGAGTGTAGTGGGTGCTTTTACATGCCACTGGCACGAGGGCCAGTCAGGCGGTACTGGCAACAGCCATGCTCAAATGGTGTTTTATACGTGCCACCTGCAAGGAGCCAGTCCAGTGGCACTGGCAATGACCTCGTTCAAATGTCTTTTCACATGCCACTGGCACAAGTGCCAGTAAGATGACGTTGGTAATGATCACGCTCAAATGGTGCTTTTTACATGCCACCGGCATGGGAGCCAGTCATCGAATTTGATTCGATTTCGATTTCACTTGCCTCAACAAGCAGAGTTTAGTGTCCAATGAAGGAAAGGTATGCAAAAGTGGGCTGGTTACACCCCTGGCATAGGTTATGGCCTCACTTGGCTTGCCGGGTCTTCTTACGCACAGCATATTTCCAAAGGTCTGTTCTCAGTTCTATGAAGATGCATTTCCTTATATGTATTTTTTTCATGAAATTACCAGTCATTTTATTGATTAAAGTGAAGACATTGTAACATTTTTTGAATGTTCACCTTTGAAATAAGGTTTTATTGCAGTAATAAGTTTAACATTTTAGCATTTAAACTGGCCATCATATCTGGCCCAAATATTCTGCTTGTTTTATGTTCAAACTGGCCAGATCTGTCCTCTCACACCCACTCTGCAATGTCATTTTAAAAATAGTCTCATCATCAAAATCTCAATGCCACAACATAATGCATGTTTAATCCAAAACAATGTGAATAAATAATTATTACATTTGACAGAGTAACCTGAATGTTAAAGGGTTAAACTTAAATATTTCTTAATGTTTTGATTTTTCAATTAATTAAAGACGATAAAAAAAAAATCATGGCTAAATGATAAAGAATTGGAGGCTATCTGTAAATTTCAGAAATTCCTGTTAATTTGAAATTTATGAAGCATATTGAATGAATTTTCTGTTTTGAAGTGATTAATAATTTTTGTTTTAATTTCTTTGCCATATGCTTGTCCTTTGAAAAATTCTTTGTATTTCTTTATCATTTAAATTAAAATTAAATGCATATTAATTTATTTTAGGTCCCCATTGTAAAATTGACTGATCGACAAACTGAGGTTAAAGTTGACATTAGCTTCAACATGCGTAACGGGGTAAAAAGTGCCAGGCTTATCAAGGTAAGTCAATATTTATATTTCTTAACAGTGTTTCTCATATTTTAACTAAATATTGGCATGCTTGAGTCTAAAATTGAAATTTGTTTCTATTTTTCTCTTTCTATCCTGATTAGTTTCTATCCTTAATACACCACACTCCTATTTATATCTTGTTTACCTATGTATCTATCTACCTACCTACCTACCTTTCTTTATCTGTTAGCTTGTCCACCAAAAGTTTCACCTCTCACAAAAATAATTTGAACAAAGCATCCTTGTTTATAATGAAGCAGGTACAACTTCTCTGAGAAACTTGTTTACATGGATGACATATTAACAACTCCAGATCAGAAAAGTGTAACCCTTCCCCTCAAGATGTCACAACAAATATAGCCTGGAATTTCTTAGGTTTAGTAAAATATACACTATTTCTCACCAGCACAAAATTATCATAAGCCCTCTAATACGCATTAGGATGAGGTTAGCTAATCTTGCTTAAATGTTACTTCCACCATCAAACACAACATTTTGAAACCGACATCTATACAACTTCCAGCCATCTTCATCATCATCATCATCACCGTTTAACGTCCGCTTTCCATGCTAGCATGGGTTGGACGATTTGACTGAGGACTGGTGAACCAGATGGCTACACCAGACTCCAATCTGATTTGGCAGAGTTTCTACAGCTGGATGACCTTCCTAATGCCAACCACTCTGAGAGTGTAGTGGGTGCTTTTACGTGCCACTGGCATGAAGGCCAGTCAGGCGGTACTGGCAACAGCCACGTTCAAAATGATGTATTTTACGTGCCACCTGCACAGGAGCCAGTCCAGCAGCACTGGCAATGATCTTGCTTGAATGTCTTTTCACGTGCCACTGGCATGGAAGCCAGACATCTGCTCTGGTAATGATCACGCTCGAACAGTGCTCTTAGCGCTCCACTGGTACAGGTGCCATCACGATTTTGCTTTCGCTTGCACCAACATGTCTTCGCAAGCTGAGTTCAATGAAGATGTTGGCATGGGTGCCAGTCGTTGAATTTAGTTCGATTTCGATTTCACTTGCCTCAACAGGTCTTCACAAGCGGAGTTTAGTGTCCAATGAAGGAATGTTACGCGTAAGTGGGCTGGTTACATCCCTGGCAGAGGCCTTGGATTTTGGTCTCACTTGGCCTGCCAGGTCTTCTCACGCACAGCATATTTCCAAAGGTCACGGTCACAAGTCATTGCCTTGGTGAGGCCTAATGTTTGGAGGTCGTGCTTCACCACCTTATCCCAGGTCTTCCTGGGCCTACCTCTTCCATAAGTTCCCTCAACCGCTAGGGTGTGGCACTTTTTCACACAGCTATCCTCATCCATTCTTGCCACATGACCATACCAGCGCAATCGTCTCTCTTGCACACCACAACTGATGCTTCTTAGGTTCAACTTTTCTCTCAAGGTACTTTCACTCTGTCGAGTATGCACACTGACATTACACATCCATCGGAGCATACTGGCTTCATTCCTTGCGAGCTGACGCATGTCCTCAGCAGTCACAGCCCATGTTTCACTGCCATGTAGCATGGCTGTTCGTACACATGCATCATACAGTCTGCCTTTTACTCTGAGTGAGATTCCCTTTGTCACCAGCAGAGGTAAGAGCTCTCTGAACTTTGCCCAGGCTATTCTTATTCTAGCAGCTACACTTTCAGCGCACCCTCCCCCACTACTAACTTGGTCACCTCGATAGCGGAAGCTATCAACTACATCTAGTATTTCTCCCTGGAATGTGGCAGAAGTTGTTTTCTGCGCATTTTCAGTATTTATTTCTCCTGAACATCTGCCACATACAAAAACTAACTTCCTAGTTAACCTTCTTTTGATATTGCTGCACCTCTTATGTGTCCATAGCTTGCACTGGGTACATCGTATAGAGTTTCTACCTATGCCTTTTCTACAGATTGAGCAGGGCCATCTACCTGAAGGGATTTGTGTTTTGTCTACCTTCCTACTTATTAGGACTTTGGTTTTAGCTAGGTTGACTCTAAGGCTCTTCGATTCTACTCCTTGCTTCCACACCTGAAACTTCTCTAGTTCTGATAGAGACTCAGCAATTAGTGCAAGGTCATCAGCATAGAGGAACTCCCAGGGGCAGCCTGTCTTGAATTCCTCTTTTATAACAGCTCACCTGTTTCTCTTCTCATTTTTGATCACTCTGTCTCTGTCTAGCCAGATAGCCATGTACTTCCTCTACAAGAAGACACTTGTTTCTGCCTCTCTGTCACACTCAAACCTTTCATCATCTGACACAAGATCAACTCCTCCAGTGCCCCCTCTCTGAAAGGATTTTTGTCTTACAAGTTACTTGCTGACCCTGCCAGTGTTGGTGTCACATAAAAAGTATTCAGTTTACACTGGAAAGTGGTTGGCATTTGGAAGGGCATCCAACTGTAAAAAAACATGCCAAAATTGACCTCCTCTCTGTTGGTTCCACGTAAAAAGCACTCTGTCCACTCTGCAGGGTGATTGGTGTTAGGAAGGGCATCCAGCTGTAAAAAAAAAAATGCTAAAACAGACACAGCTCCCATCAAACTGTTCAACCCATGCCAGCATGGAAGGTGGATATTAAACGATGATGATGGTGATGATGAGTTTGCTGTTTTATTATGTAACTTGTAACCCTCAATTTTACATTGCTAATTTTCTTTCTTTTACTGTTTTTTTTTTATTAATCAAGCTACTAGTGTACATGTACAACAAAGTGTAAGCATTTTGAGAGAAAAATTAGGCATAAGAGGCATCAGTTGTCTGTAAGAGAGAAGACTGCCTTGGTATGATCATGTGATGCATATAAACAAGGACAGCTGTGTAAAGTACTGATCTTGGTATAGGGAACCTGGGAAAGATGTAGATTCAGGAAGTCATAGGATGAAGTGGTGCAGCATGATCTTCAGATGTTGGATCTCATGTAGGCGATGACAAATGCTTGAGACTTTTGGTGGTTTGCTGTGCTTGAGAAGACTTGTTAAGTCAAGCGAAATTATAGTTGTGGACAGTGCCAGTGACACGTAAAAGACACTCATGCTAGTGTCACATAAAAGGTACTCACTACACTCTTGGAGTAGTTGGCATTAAGAAGGGCATCCAGCTGTAGAAACTAAACCAAAATTGAACTGGAGCCTGGTACAGCTCTCCAGCTTACCAGTTCCAGTTAAAAAAAATTTAACCTATCCAGCATAGAAAATGGATGCTAAATGATGATGATGATGATGAAGATATTAAAGGCAAATTTTGCATTGGTGTTTCAGTAAAATTTCTAAAAGTTTTTCTTCTCTTATTTTATCTTGTAGAGTTATATGGAGGAGTTTCCACACTTGAAATACTTGGTACTGGTGCTCAAACAGTTCCTTCTACAGCGAGATCTCAACGAAGTATTCACTGGTGGAATCAGTTCATATTGCCTTATACTTCTCACTGTTAGCTTTTTACAGGTAAATATTTAAACTGTTTCAATTCCTAACATTGGACTTTATTTCCATTGATTTCAACTATTGCTAAAAAATATGTTGACAGCAATAATTATATTAAAAATATATGTTGATAGTATTCCTAAAATGTTATTTAAAAACTCTTGAAAAATCCCAAATTTTTAGTGATTCTCTGATTTACTGTTTAATGTCATATCTTTCTCTGTTGTTGCAGTATCCAAAGTCTTTCCTTTACATCTCTCCATTGTCTCAGAATTAAGTACATTGACATGAAATTATTCTTATTCCTTAGAAAGAAATCATTTTTATAAAAAGCATTTCATAGCCGAAAGATTTATTAGTAAATCTAAGTTACTTGTTCCATTTGAGAATAGTTTAACATTCAACCCACTGAAATATTGCAAAATACTTATCCAAATATTGAGGTATAATTTTAGCTGGTGCTATAGAGTGGTACTAAGATCCTAGTTTGTTAGTTAGCACTTAAATTTAAATTAAGCCATTTTACTCCTGTCATTATGGAAAGCCATTGTAAGAATGGGTTCCACCCAGCAGCAGTGTCAGTCACAGCTTTTAGAAAGGCAAGTGCCTAATAATCAAATAATTGAAACCTATTTTTTTCCTCCTTGCATATATATTTTACTTTATTTTGTTGCTATCAAAATTTTCCTGTAAACTTTCTCCGATTTATTTCCAGCTTCATCCTCGATTAGAAGCTAAAACTTCTAACACAAACCTTGGAATACTATTGATTGAATTTTTTGAACTTTATGGTCGTAATTTTAATTATCTAAAGACTGGTATTCGAATTAAGGATGGAGGTTCATATGTACCGAAAGAAGAAATTCAGAAAGACATGGAAAATGGTTACCGTCCGTCTTTGTTGTGTATTGAGGATCCGTTGACAGTTGGTAAGCTTTTCCAATAATCTGTTAATTTCCATGTGTGTAACTGGTTTTTGTCAAAATGTCAAATGTTGAGGGTTATTTGTTAAATTTCATTGTGAAAACTCTATATAACCCTTTTTCATTCTCATAAATAAAAGAATGTCAATATTTTTTATTATGTCTCTTTCATGTTTTTTTTTTCATCTCCAATTAGTCTATTTCTTCTTGTCATTCTGTCTGTTTGTCGGTATTCTCTTTATCATTTTTGCTCATGTATCAGTTCTCTTTTGTTGAATACAATTCTTAAAAATTCAGTTATTAATATAAAGATAAAGGAGATACTTATTCTCATGGTTTAAAACTTTTACTACTACATGATAAACTTACATTCTAATGTAGGATTACTTAAAATTTTAAAATATTTCTTTTCCAAGAACTTTCTATGTACTTTAAATCTAAAGAACAAAACTATGGTAATGACCTAGGAGTGTTCATAATCTTTTTGCAAGGATGGGGAGAATGTAAATATAGGAGATCTGGGCAACACAGTAGACTACTAAAATCATTGAAGTGCTAGGTGGTGGTAAACCAAGCTACAGATTTAATGAGTCAGCAAAGGAGCTGCTACACAGTCACTCAATGTGCTTGAAATAACAGCCAAATTTCCTTCAAATCATACCATACCTTCTTAAAAATAGATGCATTGGATAATGTGTTCCTGGGTTCTCTGTACAGAGGAAAAATCAGGATGGCCATGCCTGATATACTTTTAATTAGTAATCTAGTCAGAGTTGACTTGGGACTAAGGTTTAAAAAAACAAGAACCCTACCACATTAAAAAACTAACTCTGGAAATTGGCAGGCTTAGCACGATTTCCATCTGCTCAGTTTCACTCAAATCTTAAGTCCACCCAAGTCTAAGTTAGATGGTATACTCCGCCCAATGTGCTATGCAGTTGGATCAAACCCAGAACTACATAATTGCAAAATGAAATTCTTAAGGCCATGTTCCAACTATGGTTTGAGCAAGAAATAAGTGGAACTCTCATTTGAAGAAATTGAGTTTGTACTAATGCCTGATCTATGTCAGCATGGAAAACGGTTGTTAAATGATGACGACGACGATGATGATGTATTCTACAAAATAGAGCTCACAAAACATTTTTAAGGACTATATGATTCATGAAGTTTGATAATAAAATTTGTCACCAAAATGCATGTTGAATTTTTTTCTTTTAGTTTATGGTCATTCTTTCTTGTAGTAAAGAGACTTTGAAGGAAAACAAAATGCTTTCACTCCCCATATCATTTAAGACACATTCTTCCCTCCTTCAAACTTATATCAAGAAAAATTGCTAACTATTAGAATGTAATTTTCAACCATGAGTTTGCTATTTTTGCTGCTTCTATCTTCTGAGATTTAAAAAAAAAAAAAACAAAAAAAAAACAGAGCAATGAAAAAAAAAACTGCTTATTATCTTAGTGTTATAAGAAAGGTATATGTCAGACTTAAGCTGTTGAGTTGTAGAATATTTCACTGTCTATTAGAAACTTCGCTTTCTACATTCTTACCTTTTGGTTTACTTCCTTGATTTACAGGAAATGATATTGGTCGGAGTTCTTATGGTGCTATGCAAGTAAAACAAGCATTTGAATATGCTTTTCTAGTATTACGACATACGATCTCCCCTCAGCATGCTTATGTTCTTCGAGAAAATCAAAGGTGAGGTTAATTTATTTGTTTTTTTAAACTGTGTTGATTTTAAGTTAAGAAATTTTCTTATTTTGTGTTCACTTGAGCTTATGTATTGGTTTTGAAAATGTTTACCTACATGTTTTTTCTACATTGGCAAATATAAACTTCTGTATTTAATAAATCATGTGATACAACTTTTGCTGATGACAAGAAAATAAAGTATCTGGAATTGACGCCTGGACTTAGCAAAAAAAAAGAAGAAAAAGTCATTGGTTAATATTATTTTCACTGCTTCGTTTGTTAAATTTACTTACATTCATTATCTACTGTTTATGTTGTAGGTGGTGTCTTTAAAATATACAATTTGTATAATTTATTTAGTTTATTGCAATAAGAATTCTTACTTGACTTGTGTACCTTGAAATGGTGGCATGAAAGTGATACAGAAAATAAAATTAAAAGATTACAACCTTTATCTTAGCAATTGCTTCAATACCACGTTTCTAGTGAAAACCTTACCACCAATGAGTTTGCCTTGTTTTGGATTGTCCTTTACCAACATTTTAATATTATTACTGCTTCTACTCAATACAACATAAGTTGCCCATTGCTGAATACTGGTGA
This sequence comes from Octopus bimaculoides, assembly GCF_046866305.1. Classification (NCBI taxonomy): domain Eukaryota; kingdom Metazoa; phylum Mollusca; class Cephalopoda; order Octopoda; family Octopodidae; genus Octopus; species Octopus bimaculoides. The sequence continues at coordinate 58,703,410 of NC_142928.1, forward strand.
TGGTAGGATGATGCCAACATTATTGAAGCTCTGTCCGTGTGATTTGTTTATAGTCATTGCAAACGCTGGGATAACAGGAAACTGTCGTCTACTCCATACTAAAGGGAAAGGTCGTCTCACTGGGATGGAAGTTGATGTATGGAATAAAGGCCTCCTTTCTTATTTCCACTAAGTATTTTTCCATGAATGAAAAAGATCCTGGTCCCATTGAGTAAACCTTTCATTAGGTTCAACTAAAATTATCAGTGAACTGATAGCAAACACTATATATGGTAAATGTACACACACACACACACACACATTGAAACCAAAATATTAGAGCAAATGATCTTTGTAAAATATAAACAAAATATTTTACCTGTGAAATGATTCTTCTGCAGGCATATATAACGTAGTAGGATGTGCCAGACATGATAATATTAAGTTTCCAACTAACTGTTCTTTTCAATGATAATCCTGTTAATTATTTCAAAAAGAACCTTTCCCAAGGTCTTATGTTGCAATAAAGAATACATTTTTGATTGCTAACTTTGTTATATTTCCTTCATTACAATATACATATATATATGTATGGTGAACATGATGCTCTCTTTACCACTTTCTCTCACTCCCTGTCAGTCATGGGTATTACTCTCACTACTTCTCTTTCACTGAATTACTATTTTCTCTCCTCTCCCTTCACTTATACTACTCTCTCTCACTTCCTCGTACTGTGTAATTTTGGATTATATATATATATATATATATATATAAATAAACACTACACTCATATTAGAATATATCAAATTTGATAAGCTTATTCTAGATTTATTTTTTCACATTTTAAAAAAGTAGCCAGTTTATTTCAAAGCATGTATTCCATATCAACTGAAGAAATGTAAATATATGTTGATTTTTAACGTATGAAAGTTATGATACTAATTCAGTATTTTTAATTTGTTTTCTTTCTTTTAGTATTCTTGGTAGAATTGTACGAGTAACAGATGAAGTTGTACAGTATCGAAAATGGATTCAAGAGAACTTCCCTAGTAAACAACCATCTCCTCCAGTTTCTGTACCTTGTAACCAGGAAATAACTAAAGAAGAGCGTAATACAGATGTTCTTCGTCAATCACAGCAAGTAAATAGGTACGTTAAAATCTCTATAATAACCTGCTTGTTCGTTTGCCCATTATACTTTAGTTAGTAAAGAGAGGAGGAGTGTGAGTAGGGAAAAAAGAGGTGAGGAAATAGAGAAAGCTGTATAATAAGGCCAAATGTGCCACATGGTTAGTTGAAAGGAGAGATGAAAAGAGAGAGAGAGAAAATTGTTAACATACTGTAGGGTGGAGAGGGAAAGGTAAAGAGGAAGAGATAGGTTTAGGATACAATATTTAGCAGAGGGTGATGTTCTGGTGGTGAGGTTAAAGAAAGGCAGATAGAGAGAAATGGACAGGGGAGGCGGTTACATTAAGAAAGAGAGAGGGGCAGATAGCGTTTGTATTGTCAAAGTAGATACATCAACAGCAATGAAATGAGCTTTGTTACTGAAAACTATAGTGATGATGGTGGTGTGTTCATAGTGAAAATACTTTTTTTTTTATTGAATTAAATCTATAATATTCTTCCACCTGTTCATTCACACTTTTATGCTTTATTTTGTTAGAGAGGAGGTGGAATGAGAGAGAATAGGGAATGTGAGAATGAGTGAGAGAGCAGATAGCCAGCTGATGCATTATTCTGTCACTCAAGTGGTTAGTGAAAGTGAGAGGTGAAGAGAAAGAGACATGAAGAGGGGGATTTTTAAAAATCATATATTTTGTGACTGGAAATGAAGTAACTTAGCAAAATAAAAATGCTTATCGTCCTTTCTTACATAGCTTCTCTTAATCTTTTTCATCCCGTGGAATTTCCACGGGTCCCACCAGTGTTTCTTTTATTATTTATGTTAAGTAATTCAGTAGAAAATAAATGGTATTTAAAAAAAATTTTCTTAAATTTTTTCAATCCCTTTTTCCATAGGAATAGGTGTTATATATCCTAAAGCTTCTACCATTGTTGGTAACAAAGGGCCTTTCCTTCAGAGTGAAAAGCAGATTGTATTTGCTTGTGTGTGAATAGCTATGCTATACAGCAGTGAAATATGGGCTGTAACTATAGAGGACATATAAAAACTTTAAAGAAATGAAGCTAGTGTGCTTTGCTGGATGTGCAGTGCCAGTGTGCATGTACAACAGTGTAAGTGTCTTGAGAGAAAAATTGACTAATATCTTGAGGTTCCGCATTGACTATAAAGAGAACAGAAGTGTACCACTGCAATGGTCGTTTGTGTGGATGTATGTGTGTGAAGTTTTCTGCTTTGTACCTTGTCTTTAGGCCATTGTATTAAAATTAATGATCATGTTAAATTTAGTGTTGGCTCATAAGCCAATAATGTGTCATATTGAATGCCCAATATTTGGTACTCCATGTGATCTTAGTGAGTGAGTTTTGCCAACTTACAAGGACATACTAAAATGTGTTTTATTTGAACAAGAAAAAGGAAAGAATGTAGTTAAGAAAAGTCCTTCAATTAAACAAATTGTCAAGATTGTAGCAGAAAAGATAATTCTTCTTTGGCAAAAGGCATCCATCTCTTGTGTTACAATTGAGTCAGTTAAACTGAAAATCTTAAACTTTCATCCAAAGTACCAAGCATTACTAAAATCTGTGAAAAATAGAAAAAAATGTGCCATTGTTTCAAAGAAAGTGTAATGTGTTTTAAAACAATGCAACAAAAGATTTATTTGTGTAGGCAGCTTACTTGATTTAGGTTTTACTGAAAGTTGATTGTTGAAACTTGCAAACTTCACTTATGGAAGCGACAAGTTTCATTATATAAGCCACATATAGTATGACAACTTTTCTTTCAGTTTTAACTTTTTTGTCTTTTCAAGCAATTAGCAGTGTTATTTTTTTAGTAATATAATTGTTAATTTTTTTATAGTTATTTTTAACCTGTATTTGGAAAAAAAACTTCATTATTTCATTTAACATTTCTTTTTTTTTTTTTTTTCATTTGATTATTTTGGAACTTCAAGTGTCAGCAGTAGTTCAATTGTAAATAACCATTGCAATGCAAATCCGGTGATGGAGAGTGAAGCTTCAGATTCTAGTGGCTCAATATATTGCAAATCTACATCTAGTTCTTCTGCTAGCTCCAGCTCAAGTATAGCCAGTGATGAGGTATGTTTTTAACTTTTAATGATATTTATGTTTCCTGGTTAATGAAAGTTACCAGCTTGTTATATAATCGATACTTTTGATCAAGAATATAAAGTAGAATTTTTGTTTTCTGCTTTACATTATAAGGGTAATTTACTTTTTAATGTAAATTGATCAACATTTCATAATTTCTCTTCACAAAATAAATGTTTAGCTTCACTTCTTATATTTAAAATGTAATGAAAGCTTTTCATATCTATTTCAGGAATCAGATTGCAGTGCAGATGGTAACAACAAAGTTAGCCAGCCTACTAACACTATGAACAATAAATCATCCTCTCAAACATCTGTAACTCGAAGTAGAGATCAGAATGTAGCTCCTGGGACTGGAACAAAAATTAGAGACAATAACACAATAAACACTTCATCATCTGCACATTCTTCGCCTGTAGTTACAACATCAGCTAATGTGTATCGACGAATACCAAATAGCACATATAATCCAACCTATAATCTGGGTAAACCTCTTGATGTAAGTGGACTGAACAATACCAAATATCCTTCCCAATATAATATTGGTCAAAACACTCACAATATGCAAGTTAAGAAAATGATTCATCAAAATAACAACACAAAACGACGGAAAAACACAACCAAAAGAGATGGTATTATCGCTCCTGGCAATGGGAGCAACAGGTGATCTTTCTCAGGATAACTTGGGTTTAGCCCATGGTTGTTCATATACATTGCTGGTGTTTTGACCTATCAACTCAGCCAGTATTTAATGGTTTCATACCATTTCTGCTTTGTTTTGATACAAAGCATGTAATAATTAAGATAATTATTCCGAATCGGAAAAAAAAAAAAAGAATGTTTCCAGTACTTGATTGGTTGAAGGTAAACAAGAAAAAATTAAATAAAAAAAAAAGGAAAATGTAAAATGATTTTTAAAAAGATAAAAACACCTCCAAAAACCCCAAAAAAATCCCCTCCAAATAAAAGTAATATTAGTTGAGATCTCAGTTGAATATCAAAAAAATGTGTATATATGCATATATATATATATATATATATATATATATATATATATATGTATGTATATAAATGTGTGTATATGTATACATACAACTTACATATACAGATATATGCATGTGTGTGTGTATATATATATAACATGTATACATATGTACTTGTGTGTATACATGCACATATGCATGTGTTCATGTGTGTGCATGTATATATATATATATATGTAAATATGTGTGTGTATATAATATATACAGACAGACAGACATACATATACACACATACTTCAAAATTTGTAAAATAGCTTATGTAAAATACTTTCACTAGAAGTGTAACAGCAAGAGAGCATCTGTAGCTGCTCAATTTTTCTAGTTTTTCTTTATTTACAAGTATTAAAAAAAAAAATGAGAAAGAAAAAATCTTTAAAAAAATATACTTTTTCTCCACTATGAAAATTACTGAATCTCAATCTTATATTTCTCCCCTTTGTTTTCTTCTCCCTCTCCAATCTTATAGACCTGTCAGATATCCTCAATAAAAACAGGATTTCTGCTAGGTTTTAATGGAAACTGAACCCAGCCAAGTGCCATGCTGTTGAGGAGTTGAAATTGTTTAGACATTCCATGAATTTTTTTTATATATAAATATATGAAGTAAAATTTGTATGTGTGTGTGTATGTGCGTAAGAGTGTGGGCACCCCAGTGTGTCTGAACACATGCATTCTCTGTTCATTAGTAAAGCCCCTTCATACTTTAGTTATGTATTTTAAGGAGTTGGGAGATATTGTTTACAAAGAAAATTATCTCTTTGCCTTTCACTGAATACAAGATCATTCCAATATATAAGTGATTTGATTTTAGATTTGGGTGGGGAGAATAAAGAAAACATAAAAAATTGGAATTGGGTAATCATGCTAAGTAAGTAGTCTTTTAGAAATGTAAAAGTTGGTTTAGGATTTTTGAGGACTTAGAGAGGGCCTTTCAAATTAATGCATTTTCTAATTAGAATAATGTAACAATCTGTCTTCTATGGATAATGTTTTCATCCACTTTTTCACTGATTCTGAAATTTAAATGTAATATCATATGTATATAAGGAAATTGTGGAAAATGAAGTTTCAAACCAGGAATCTATATTTGTTATTTTATATATTTTAATACTCCCTATCTATATGCATAATTAGTTATCACTAGATTTATATATGTATTCTTTTTCATGACAAAAATAGTGAGAAATATCTATTTAATGGGCTGACTACTTTAGATATTAGCAAGAGCATATTCAATGGAATTTCTTTTTTTCTTTCTTATATTTAAATGTTATTGTAAGTAAAATTGTAAATAGATATCCTCCTTCACTTTTTAAATTTAGAAAAACCTGTAAACTGATAGGACATTAAGCACAATAAATGTATAATTTGGTTCTTGACCTTATTTTGTAGATTTCTTCACATGATGATTTCTTTTAGTTTCCGTCTTCTGTTAGAGTTTTGTTAAATTCACTCATCCATACATTACCCAAAATCATTTTTTATCTCGTTAATTGTTTTAAAAACACTCTAAAATTAGAAAAAGTAAACTGTAAATAGTTTTAAATATATTTTAAATTTAATATTTACAAAAAAGTTAAAAATAATGAAAACTGGAAACTAAAATATACAAGATCATGCTTCTTGGATACACTTTGTATCTTGGGAAAATAAAATAAATGAAAAAAAAAAAAAACACAAAATGTTAACTCTGAATATCTTTTCCTGAAACATTTTCAACATTAGTAAAACCTAAAATCACCTGATTTTGCTCACTACTTACTATGCTTTTGACACATTCATGGCTAATTTATGTGTATATTATGTATGTATTTCGAACTTGTATCTAAATATTTTTGTTAAACTGTTATGTATATTTTGTTAAAACTTGATATTTTTTTTCTTTGATTTCTGTTGAAGTTACTTTTTGTGTACATGATTGTTAAAGTAAAAGTTGTCATTTAAAAAAAAAAATTTGGAGACAGGAGTTGTAATCATCTATATGCCAAATGAACATGCTTTACAATTCTCTTGATCGAAGATTTAATTAAAAAAATTTTTGTTTTAGTTTACTGTTAGGACAATTTGATTTACTGTTACTGTAAACTATTCTTAATTAGATTTAAGGCTTGTATTGTTTTAAACAAAATTAATCTCATTTTGTTTGATTCTTTTGAATTCATTCTTATTAGAGAATCATTTTGTCTTGTTACTTAAAGGCTCTGGTTGCTAAATTAGATAAATCCAAATACATAATGTCAAGAAATCAAATAGTATGAGGTTTTTATGAAACAGGTTAGATTATGGGATATAGTTTCGAAGCTGTCAAATTAAATTCCTTATTTCGTTACAGACTTGCATGGTATTCTCCCTAAACCAGTAATTAAATATGATTTTAGATACTTGCATTAAAATTAATTGATATATTATTCTCATTAATTATATTCATTATTTATCCCTGGAATGAAATATATTTTTCAGATCACACTCGGTTTCCATATCTGATATAGGAAATATAGAAATATATTCTAGAGGATGTGGTGTAATTTTTCACTGAAGACTGAGTCATTTGCTTTTTAAAAAGGGTTTGTAAATATAGCAACGTTTAGTCTGCAGACTTTTTGGTTAAACTAAAACTAATGTTTTAGTTTAAAGAAATTTATTTGATATCATCTTGGAATTTTTAAAAGATTTTCTAAGGCAAAAAAAAGAAACCTTTTTTTATAATTTGAGAAACCTTTTTTTATAATTTGAGACTCAGTTTATATTTTATATCTATTTGATAATTTATTAAACTTCCTCTTTAATATACTTAGTATGCTAACTGAATATATTTTTATAGCTTCAAATATCTCACTTAAAGATCCTTTTCTTGATAATATTTCCTTCTTTGCCTTTAAAAAAAAAATCGTCTCCTCCTTTTTTTTGTCACCATCGCTTAGGATAGATAGGGAAATTTTAAAAAATGGACTTCATTTGTGAAATAATCGAAGTATGGATATTAATAGATTTTTCAGGTAAGAGACTTGTACACAATTTCCTTTTTGATGGTCTATTTATTCATTCATATTTTAATTTCAGTGTGGCATTTAATTAGATACAGTTAGATCAAGTAAAGAATTTTTAAAATTGTATTTTGCATTTTTGTCCTTGAGATCTGAAGTTCATTTGTATTTAGTTGGCATTTTGTTGATAGATTTCATAGGATCTCTGTTTTAAAAGATGCATCAAGAACCATTTTTGTAATTCCTACTTCAAGTATAATTTGTATAACATCTTTGTTTACATATTTGTCTTTTATAATTGAAAGATCCACATTCTGCTTATTAGACTGAATTTATAATTTTACCTGTTTACTGCAGAAAAAAATGGGATTTTTATGTATTTTTCATTTTCATCTTTCATAGCTAGACATATGCCACATGCATACACACATGTATGAATATATATGTACATATTTAAACATGTTTAATTATATATTTTGTATACATACATGTGTGTGGCTGTATACATATATATCTATGTATTTGTATGTATGTATGTGTGTGTGTGTGTGTGTGTGTGTGTACATATATATATATATATATATATATATATATATATATATATATGTGTGACTTTTAAGAATGACTTAATGTTAATCAAGTATTTCAATTTTAAATTACATTTTTATTTCTTAAATAATTATGCTTTTTAAAATGCATTTGCTTTCGTCATTTTTCAGTGTAATTAATTTTTAATCAGGTCTAGTGGATTGTAAACATTCATTCACTGTTTCTTTTGACTGAATTTAAAATTCACTCACAGAACTTCAGATCATATAAGCATTGTCATCAGCGGTAATTTGGAGTATGTACTTCACTTGCCAAGATTAATATTTATATATTTCATATTGACAGTTCAACACATTTATTGGTCTTCATTATTCTTAGCTATTCAGATCAGGAAGAATATTTCCCTTCACTTTTTTAAAATTTGAAAAATTTTTCAGACTCTTGTTTACCACAAGTGTACATAATCAGTTTCATATTTTAGTATTAAATTAAAATTGGTGTTATAATTGGTGCAATAACTCCAGTATTCAAAACATTTCAAATTCAAATGTATTAGGTAGGATAAAACCATAAAAGGAAAAAGAAAAAAATACTAAAAAAAAAATAAAGAAAGAAAACATTGAAATAATTTTTGCTTTTTACTTCTGCAAGAATTGTTGGTTGAATGCAATTAAATGGATGCAGTGTACCATGAAAATATGTTACCATTCTTTAATGCTCACTTGTAGGCTAAGTGTTGTCCAAGTTCCTGCTGAATGTATGCTATGAGCGGCTGTGCTTGTATAGTTTAAGCAGCTCACAATGGCTGGTTGTATATACTGATGTAAATATCACTGCTACTGCAGGGCAGAATTTAATTGTAAATAAAAAATTTTTTTCCCTTTTGTTTGTATAAACTAGTTTTCTTTTGTTTTATTTGAATTTTTTCTAAAATGTTCTTTAAAGATGGTACTATTACAGCAAAATTATCTTCATTTCTGAAGAGAACAGCATTACATTGAAGATATCAAATAAGTTGAATTCATGTTGAGGTTTTGACGACATTATTATTTGTGGCTTGCTTGCTTTTAATTGACAACTTTTGTAAAAGGCAGAGAATTTTAAGTTCTTTTGATGAGTTTTTATGGTCTGTAAATGACCTCTTTCATAATTAATTTTACTTGAACTCTTTTACAAACAGTAAAGAACATTGTATAACAGTTCTCATGTTCTAAGCATTAAGGACATAGAAACAATGCCTTGATTTTAAGTCAAAGTAAAGCTATTCATTATATTACAGATGATACCACCTTTAGTAATTGAACACTAAAGATTCGTAATAGCTTATTAGAATTTATATAACCTCTTCTTTACAATTCGAAAATGAGGCTTCAACAATTTAATACTTTTCAGACTGGACTAAAATAACTCTGTCTACTTTGCTCCATGTAAGAACTGTTTTTCTCACTTCACCTTCAAATGTATGTTACCCATAGCATTTTAATTTTTATAACTAGGATCATTCTTATACCTCAAGCCATATGTATTACTTTCATGAACAGAGAGCTTGAAAATATTTTAATCTATATATGGCAGCCAGGTTTTTTTTTTCCCTCAACAGTTCCAACAATCATTACATACTAAGAAAACTGTTTCACATGTCATACAAACAACCTTCAAGGATACTACAGATTCCATGATCTCTTATAGCAATCTCATGTATATAACATTGTAAAACTGCATCCCAAAGACTAGGCTGCTACTTTTGTGACTCTATTTGAAATGCAAATATCTATTTGCATTGGAATATAGCTTTTATGTCTGGATGGTGTACTTTTATGCATATAAAACTTAGCCACATTCAGAAAATGAAAATAAAATGATTGGTAAACTTCACCAACATCAATTCTATCAGTTTCTTTTATTGGACTCTTAAATTTGATGACTGGCACCCGTGCCAGTGGAGCGCTAACAGCACCATCTGAGTGTGATCATTGCCAGAGCAGCTGTCTGGCTCCCGTGCCAATGGCACATAAATAGCACCATTTGAGCATAATCGTTACGAGCGTCACCGTGAGGTCGTTGCCAGTGCTGCTGGACTGGTTCCTGTGCAGGTGGCACATAAAAAACACCATTTGAGCGTGGCCATTGCCAGTACCGCCTGACTGGCCCTCGTGCTGGTGGCATGTAAAAGCACCCACTACATTCTCGGAGTGGTTGGCATTAGGAAGGGCATCCAGCTGTAGAAACTCTGCCAGATCAGATTGGAGCCTCAAGCAGCTATCTGGTTTGCCAGTCCTCAGTCAAATCGTCCAACCCATACTAGCATGGAAAGCAGACGTTAAACAATGATGATGATGACGACTTGTGCTCCTGTGAAGTACTTGGCATCTTTTCTTTTGTGTTTCACCTATACCATATTCTATACTAAATATTTTCCCCAATCATTCCTTTGTGAAATTATAGCTTTCAAGAATTTGGTAATGTTATTTCACCTGATGTTATTCTTGAATAAGCAGACTGAGCAAAAGTGTTCCAGCTGTGATTACGCCTTCTCTTTGGAGGTATCTAGGTCTAAATGATGTGATGCATTAATGTTTTAAGAATATAGGATGTGGTTTCACTGATAAAGGGTTAAAGGTTACAACCCCTAGAATTTCAAGCTAGGCATCAACCACATTTATCCTTACCGGGGCTTACAAAAGTCTTGGATGGTCATCCACTGCCCAAAGATATAACTTTAAAAAATTTTTTACATCTAAGGTCCTTCATTTACAACCTAGAAACCTCATACCAAACATGCATTGCTTCCATGAAGAGAGGTCTTTAAAATATTCCAATGTATATATATCTTTTGTCTTGTTTCAGTCACCTGACTGCAGCCATGTGGGAGCACTGCCTTGAATTTTAGTTGAACAAGTTGATCCTAGTACATATTTTTTCTTTTTTAAGTTTGGTACTTATTCTATCAGTCTTTTTTGCTGAACCATTTAGTTATAAGGATGTAAACACACCAACACTGGTTGAGTGGTAGTGAGGGGGGAAACCTACAAAAACATGTACTTGTGCACACATGATGGGCTTCTTTCAGTTTCCATTTACCAAATCTATTTACAAGGCTTTGGTTGGCCTAAGGCTATAGAAGACACTTGACAAAGTACTACGCAGTGGGACTGAACCTAGAATCATGTGGTTGGGAAACAAGTTTCTTACCATAGAGCCATGCAGAATTCTTTTTAATGGCACAGTCATACAACCCCTATATATCAAGGAAACTGTATTACATCTACAAACAACTCAATGAAAAATCTTCAAGCATAGTCCAACCCTTGTACTTTTCTTGAATAGAAAACTGATATTAAATGATGATACTATCAATTATCTAGAGGGAAGTCTTTTCCAGTTGTGCAGATGTGAAATAGTTGTATACTCTTAGTTAAACTTTTCACTGCTAAAGAAATTAACCCTTTAATATTTAAATTGGCTATATCCTACCCAAATATGCTACCTGTTTTATTTTCTAACCAGACAAGTCCGACCTATCACACTTACCTTTCAATGCCATTTTAAAAATATACAATTACATTATCAAAATTTCAAAGCTATGAGACACTGAATGTTTGATTAAAAACAATGTAAATGAAAAAGCATTACATTTGACAGAATAACCTGAATGCTAAAATGTTAAAATAATGGATATTATATTCCCTAATTTGGTAACAAATTTTGGCACAATTCCAACAATTTTGGGGTAGAGTGTAAGTTGATTACATTAACTCGAGTGCTCAAGTGATACTTATTTTTATCAACCCCAAAAGGATGAAAGGCAAAGTTTCTCTCTCTGTTCATCCGTGCCTCATTCATGCACATTTATATTACTTGTCCAGTAGATTATACTTGATACATTTCTTACACATCCTCTGCTCTTAGTGCTCATGTGCCACTACCATGCAGCATCATACAGTCTGTCCTTTGTTCAGCAACAAGGCTTATCAACAGAAGTAATAGCTTGCTGAACGTTTCCTATCCTATTCTTATTTTGGATGCTATGTTTTGAAAACACACTCCTCTAATGCTGATTTAGGTCACCTAAATAACAGAAGCTACCAACTACTTCAGAGTGTTCAAATAAAATAAATTTGAGGGATTTATTTTATGACTGACTATTGTGCATCTACTCTACTGTGCATCTACCACAAGGACAAAGTCATCAACATGTAGTAGTTCCCAGGACAGCTAGTCTTAAAATTCTCTATTATAACATGGAGCACTTTAATAAATGAGTGTGGAGAACCAAGCTTTGACATACATCTACTTGTACCCTAAATTTCCCACTGAGCACATTGCTTTGTTGACCATATTTATGTATGTAGTATAAAAAGTCATTTTGCTCATTAGTCAGTCTCAATTATGGTGCATGCACGGAGATAACATTTGCTGTTGTTTTGCCTGCAACTACTCTGTTGCTTACTCTGACCACATCAATTACATTATCCATGTTCAACTATAAGTATGCCTCCTCCACTAAAACAGCACTGTTCTCTATTCAGAATTTGTACAAGTGTTATTTACATGTAAGGAGCATTGCTGAGGCTCCCCTTCATTTCATGTCTTGCATGCAGCATACATCTACTCCTAACATTTCAGTCTTAGCATACCTGTATTTCACTGTATCAATGTCAATAGTTGCAGTCTTAAGGGTTTTTAAAAACCTGATTAAGAGAGGATGGTGTCTGTTTCGTGCACCTGAGAGCAAATATACAGCCATTTAATGTTTGTCGAAGTGTTTTCTTCTACCCCCCTCCCACTACTGTGCATCACTCTAGCATGGTTAGTACTAGTCCTGTATATACAGTTAGTATTTTACGTTGAACTGGAACTTTATACAATAAATATAGGACAAGATTATTATTGGAAGTATCTGATGCAAAACAAATTTGCTACTCAGGCATGCATTTCATTAAATGTTTTTTTTTTTTTTTTTTTGCATGGTTGAGTTACCAGTAAACATTTTAGAAAAGGGAACACAGATGATTGAAAAATTCACAATGCAAGAAATTAAGCACTAAGCATCATAAACCAGTCGTCATCAGCTAATATAGCTCTGTATCTTAAATATGCTGAATTTTGGTTGAAAAGTCCCTGTAGTATGAACGGGCATCTGAGCTCAAATCCTACCAAAGTCAACTTCTTTCATTCAGGGTCAATAAAATAAATTACTTGTTAAGTAAAGTACCTATTAATTACTGGAGTTGATATAACTGACTTCTCCAAATTTATGACCTTGTGTCTATTATAGAAACAATTATTTGAAATTTCTTCACTGTGAAATATTGTTGAGCCAATTGGTAGTTACTGAGCTTGACACTTCAGGAAAATTAAAAGAAAAAAAATCATGATAGCAGTTTTGATGAAGGAAACTTGAAGGCATAAAAATCGTAGCTTGGCTGCACAAAAATGCATTTATCTTTATGGTGACAGGTATCTAGTCTTTGATCTTGTGCCAATTGAAAATTGTCTTGCAGAATTTCCTTTCTCTACTTGCTTTATAGTGATGATTAATAAATATTCATATATTTTCCTTTGTTTTAAGTCAAGAAAATATGTTGCAAAACCTTAAAATTATTAAATTTTGGCCTATCTTAAAAATAAAAATATATATTAAAAATTCAAGTTGACATCTCAAACGATTCAAGGGCAATAATTAATAGCTATCGAAAGAATTTTGCAGAGTTATTCACCTTACAGTAAACGTTTGAAATTGTTTATCTTCAGTGATGTAAGGATCTACAATAACAGTGATTACGTTTAAATATTTGTTTTGCAAGATTCCTGATGTGAAATCGTGTGTTGAAACAGATATTGTTGTATTTCGGGACGGTCATTTTTTTCTCTTACCAAATAAACACATGCGCTGTATACTCGTTCTTCACTTCGGCTTTATTCTTGTTCTCATATAGAATGAACTAAACAGGACAGGAGGAGACACGTCGGATGGAGGTCACAGAACGTGTGATAAAAGATTTCAAACAAAGGATACTAAGATAAAAACTATGATAAAGCAGAAGTGAAAAACGAGTATATAGCGAGTGTGTTTATTTGGCAGAAAAAAAAAAAAAAGAAAAGGAAAAAGACATGACCATTCCGAAATATAACAACACAGTGATTCTCAACCTTTTATAACACATCACTCCCTTTCACTTAATGACGTTTATCAACGGCTCTCCTCATGTCTTGCATAAAAAAGAAATATGTATATACATGTATATACGTTTACCAATCTGTGTTGCAAGATTCCTGTGTGAAATTGTGTGTTGAAACAGATATTGTTGTATTTCGGGACGGTCATTCTTTTTTCCCAAATAAACACACGCACCATATATTTGTTTTTCACTCGTTTATTACTGTAATTAGGAGAAATTGGAGCAGGAGCAAACATGAAAACGAACAGTGTCGCCGAAGTGTCACAGATGTATGATGAAAGATTTCACAGATGTATGATGAAAGATTTCGGACAATGGACATGAGTTGAAATAATAAAATAGGAACAATAATAAATTGTGAAGGAAAAAAAATATATAGTGCTTAGTAAAAAAAATAAAAAATGGCCATCCCAAAATACAACTATATATATATATATATATATATATATTGGCGTTAGGAAGGCCATCCAGCTGTAGAAACTCTGCCAGATCAGATTGAAGCCTGGTGCAGCCTTCTGGCTTGCCAGTCCTCAGTCAAATCGTCCAACCCATGCTAGCATGGAAACTGGACGTTAAATGATGATGTTATATATATATATATATATATATATATATATATACATATATATTTCCATTTAATGGCCATTTGTAATTATGTGGTTTAAGTTCTGCATGAGTCGCTTTGGCAGTTATTTGAGGCAGCTGAATGCCCTTTATATTGCCAGCCCTTTGTTGAACTTATGAAGCATCAGTTGTGGTGTGCAAGAAAAACGATTGCGCTGGTATGGTCATGTAGCGAGAATGGATGAGGATAGCTGTGTGAAAAAGTGCCACACCCTAGCAGTTGAGGGAACCTGTGGAAGAGGTAGGCCCAGGAAGACCTGGGATGAGGTGGTGAGGCATTACCTTCGAACATTGGGCCTCACCAAGGCGATGACTTCTGACTGAGACCTTTGGAAATATGCTGCGCATGAGAAGACCTGGCAAGCCAAGTGAGACCTAAATCGAAGGCCTCAGGCAGCCCACTTAAACGTACCTTCCTTCATTGGACACTAAACTCCGCTTGCGAAGACATTTTGAGGCAAGTGAAATCGAAATTGAATTAAATTCGACGACTGGCACCCATGCCAACGTCGTCTCCTTCATTGGAAACGAAACTCGGCTTCCGAAGACCTATTGGGGCAAGCGAAAGCGAAACCGTCATGGCACCTGTGCCCAGCATCACCTTCGTGGCACTTGTGCTGGATGGCACGTGTAAAGACATTCGAGCGAGATCGTTACCAGTGCCGATGGACTGGCTCCTGTGCAAGTGGCATGTAAAATACACCATTTTGAGCGTGGCCGTTGCCAGTACCGCCTGACTGGCCTTTGTGCCGGTGGCACGTAAAAGCACCCACTACACTCTCTGAGTGGTTGGCGTTAGGAAGGGCATCCAGCTGTCGAAACTCTGCCAAATCAGATTGGAGCCTGGTGTAGCCATCTAGTTTCCCCAGTCCTCAGTCAAATCGTCTAACCCATGCTAACATGGAAAGCGGATGTTAAACGACGATGACGATGATGATGATATATAGGCCACTAAAGTGATATGCAAATTAGTAACTCCAGTTCTATGTAGCTACTGGATTTATTGAGTGTATAAACAGACTAACTGCTTATTTCTCTGGGATTGGTCAAATGATGTAGACACCTTTTATTCAGTAAGGTTTGAAAATCAATTAAGGTTGTTCATTTTTTTTTTTCAATCTATAGAGACAGTGAAATTAGCCTTGTTGGTATTTCTACTACATAGGTATATATATGTATGTATTTCCAGCTGGTAGACATACTTAGTATGTCTTTTGATGCACACACACACACACACACACACATATATTTAAAACAAGTTTTTCTTCATATAACAGAAGTTAAGGTGTTGATATATTGTAACATATATAAAAAGTGATATTTTCATGTACTGAGACAAAAAAGTAGATTTGATGATGAATATTCCATTGTTTCATCAGCTGAACTACCTACCCATTGAAATAATGTGTAAGTGACTGACTGTTCCACCAATATATTTATTCGGAACATAATTTGCAGGCAGAATCAGCATGATGCAATGTATGACAATCACTTGAATTATCAGTACAGTTCATTTGACAGGCTTCCACACAGTTTTCCTCAATCTATTTCCACTCAACTTGATTTATCTAAGGCTATGATAGATCAGAATATATTATCAGACTTGGAGTGATCTAAGGTTCATGTATCTCACCATATCATTGTACAATGTATTTGGGGTTTTTTATGATGCAGAGTGTAAATTGAAGGGATATTTGGCTGCTATTTCCAGCAAGATGATCAGTCCTATAGAGATACCCATCACAGACATGATTTACTAGTAAGTTACCACCTAAGCTACAATATTTCTGACATTTTATGATTAAGATGAATAATTAGATTCTGTCTGGGGAGAAAGTGTCTGAAGAACTTTATTTACATTATTTATATTATTTACATTCAATGGATATTTGTCCTCATCTTGTTTGTTGTTATCACAACGTTTCGGCTGATATACTCTCCAGCCTTCTTCAGGTGTCTTGGGGAAATTTCAAAACAAGATAAGGACAAATATCTGTCTAATGTAAATAATGTGTGTGGTAAGTAGCTTGCTTACCAACCACATGGTCTTGGGTTCATTCCCACTGCGTGGCACCTTGGGCAAGTGTCTTCTACTATAGCCTCGGGCCGACCAAAGCCTTGAGAGTGGATTTGGTAGACGGAAACTGAAAGAAGCCTGTCGTATATATGTATATATATATGTATGTGTGTGTATATATTGTGTCTGTGTTTGTCCTCCCAACACCGCTCGACAACCGATGGTGGTGTGTTTACATCCCTGTAACTTAGCGGTTCGACAAAAGAGACTGATAGAATAAGTACTAGGCTTACAAAGAATAAGTCCTGGGGTCAATTTGCTTGACTAAAAGGCGGTGCTCCAGCATGGCCACAGTCAAATGACTGAAACAAGTAAAAGAGTAATGTACATAATTCCTCATCTCTTAAATATAGAACTGTGTCTGAAGAGCTATTTGAAACAATTCTCACTGATATGAAGATAATGTTGACCACTGTGTTGACCACGAAATGGAAATCAAGTATCTTTTACAGCTCAAACATTTTAATTATGAAAATATAAATGCATACAGAAAATGACAGCAAGAAACATTTTGAAATAGAAAGACATAAAATTTGCTTATTCTTGGATAGATTTTATTAAACTTTATTATTTTCAAATAATCATTATGATAACAGTTAAATAGAATCTAAAGAATTGATAAATTTGTACAATCTATAAATTGTAAATAGAAATTTAGCTTTAAAATATCTCTAATGAGCAATTAATGACCAGTCTACCAATTTTAAATTATATACTCAAGTGTTAAAAATAAGCTGTAGATAAAAAACCAATAACTTCTTGTAAATCTTATTTTTATTTCCAAGCTCATTATCATTATGATCATCATGTATACTTTTATGTCTCTGGTATTACCATAACTCAAATTACATTTGTCTCCAGTCATTTCAGTTAAGTCAGTTTCAGCTATGCTTATCAAGCTATAGCTATTATAATCCCTTTCTTGTCTATTCTCAGTTAACACACTTAGTCTTTCAGAATTTCTGTTTCAAGTAAAATTTTACAGCTACTTCAAAACTCAGGAGTCAGGAAACCAAATATTATCCATAGTTTCTCTAGTATTAAGCAATGAAAATATAAATCATCCATCAGTTTGTGTCCTATTCCATTGCAGTTAACTTTTTAAGAATCAGATTTGAGATTAACACAGAAATCAAGCAAAATGTGTATCAATTTTCAAAGTATCTTTTTATTTACAGTAGTAAGATGAATCTTCATACAGTGACTATTTACAACAAGGTGGCTAACAATGCCATTGAAAGGTAGTTGTGTTTATTAGAGACACAACACGGTTGTGGTGATATGATAAAAATTATTCCCTATTGATTTAACTAGCTTTCATTTTCTTTTGTATTTTCTGTCTTTCAAAACTAGGCATTTTTAGATCACTCTGTACATTGTCATTTTATCCAGTGTGTTCATTGAATTTCTTTTCAAAGATTTAAGAAAAGCACTTACTTTATACCAAATCCAAGGAAACAGAAATTGAAAGTTCTATTTAATTATCTAGAGAAATAAACTGTCTGTGAAACATTTAATATCTATGGCAATTAACACAAATGATACATTTGATTCTGCTCAAACCTTTAATCCCTGTCCAATCTCTATCAGAGAGAAATTTCAAAAGAAAAGCATAATTTTATGACTCTGAGACAACTTTAGTCCAATAATTCAAAACAAAAGTATTGTGATTTTTGATGAAATTGATTACCGGAGTTTATAAATCATTAATTCATCAGATATTAATGAAGTTATGTTAATTAGAAATATGACATGCTGAATATTTGGGTCACAGCAAAAGATTATAATCTTGCAATAATCTGTTACTAATTGGAGATTGGCAGAACACTGCATTGCAAATATGAAATGATGAATGATAAAACTGTAACAAAATACAAAATTGAAAAAGTCACTGTATCACATCACCAATGAAAATGGCAATGAAGACACTACCCCCATCTACCAATCACCACCATGAAATAGAGATTAAATATTAATATCTTGCACTGGCAAAAAAGCCACAAGTTTTCCAGAAGTGAGGTATAGTTTGATTGAATCAACATTGTACTTATTTTATTGACTCCTAAGGGATTGAAGTGGAAATTTACTCTGTACAGATATTATCTCAGGCTGTAGATGAAAACTTATTTGTGTGTGTGTGTGTGTGTGTGTGTGTGTGTGTGCATGCGTGCGCACACATATGTGTGTAAAGCTGGAAAGAAGATATGTATATATATATATATATATTTATATATTTATATATATATATATATATATATATTTATATATATATATATATATATTTATATATTTATATATATATATATTTATATATTTATATAATATATATATATATATATATATATATATATATATTTATATATATATATATATATAAATATATATATTTATATATATATATATAAA